>NC_073394.1:10533786-10623786 GCF_028641065.1 Leucoraja erinaceus
TGGCAGTCATTGAGCATGTTTAAGGCTGAAGTTGGTAGATCAGAAGATGAAGGGTTATGTGGGTAAGGTAGGAGAAAGGGGTAAAGCTAGATCAGCCATGATTTTGCCAAATGGCGGAACAGGCTCAAGGGGCCGAATGGCCTCCTGCTGCTCCTATTTTCCTCCCGCGCTTCCCATCCAGTGGGTTTGGAATTCTGTCAGCACTTGCCCCACATACGCATGGGAAGAGAAGTGTAGCAGTGGTTAATCCTAAGGTCAACTTTTTTACACCAAAGGTGGTGGGTGTATGGAACGAGCTGAAGGTAGTGGGGCAGGGACTATCGTAATGATTAAGAGGCATTTTACACATTTGTGGATGGCACGGTGGCGCAGCGGTAGAGTTGCTGCCTTGCAGAGCCAGAGACTCGGGTTCGATCCTGACTACGAGTGTTGTCAGCATGGAGTTTGTACGTTCTCCCCGTGCCCTGCGTGGGTTTTCCCCGGGAATTCCGGTTTTCTCTCACACACCAAAGATGTTAATTGGCTTGGTTAATTGTAAAATGTCCCATGTCTGTGTTGGACAGTGTTAATGTGCGGGGATCGCTGGTCGGCGCTGATATCGCTGTTTCCGCGCTGTATCTCTAAACTACACTAGACAGGTCCATGGATAGGAAAGATTTGGAGGGTCAGGGACCAAGCGCGGGCAGGTGAGACTGGTATAAATGGGGTATTGGTCGGCGTGGGCATGTTGTGCCAAGGGCCTGTTTCTATGCTGCATGACTCTGCCTCTGAGGTTGAGCATGTTCATCCTAATGCCTTCTGCCTCCTCTGTCGAGCAGTTATCCAGGGCGTTGACAACACGTCGCTGGGCGAGAGGTACCAACGCTTCGCCAGCCTCATGGAGCAGCGGCTGTCCAACCTGTTTGTGGCTGCCCAGCAACACGGGCGACGGTTCCGCCGTGCCTCAACGATGGGCGCCTACACCGTGCAGGTCAGGCCGCGGCAACAAAATCCACCCATCCCTCCCCTTGCCATCCCTTCTCATTGATCATCTGCTTGTCACAGCACTGAAGGAGGCCACTCAGCCCATCGACGTAATACTAACCCCCCTTACAGAGCAACTCAGTCAGCCCCATTCACTATTTGCGAGCACATGGGCACAAAAGGCAACATATTAAGTGTTGGTCAATGAGAGTAGTATGGACACTAGATGCCCAACATGGACATAGTGGGCCGAAGGGCCTGTTTCTGTGCTCTTTGGCTCTCTGAGTCTCTGATTATTTTCTGCAGCCTCCAAAATTGGTGGATATGGAACTTTTGCTCTAACCAAATGCCTCATAGTCAATGTTTTAACCTAGTGGGACACAAAATGCTGAGCAACCTAACGGGTCAGGTAACATCTCTGGACAACATGGATGGGTGATGTTTCAGGTTGGGACTTCTCATGAGACACAGTGGGTTAGAAGGAACTGCAGTTGCTGGTTTATTTGAAGATAGACACAACTCAGCGGGTCAGGCAGCACCTCTGGAGAGAAGGAATGGGTGACGTTTCTCGTCGAGACCCTTCTTCAGTTGTGCATTAGGGTTTAGGTTCGGGTTCTTTGTTGTGTCAAATGACCTGTTCCATAGAAGGGTCTCGACCTGAAACATTGCCTATTCCTTCGCTCCATAGATGTTGCCTCACCCGCTGAGTTTCTCCAGCATTTTTGTCTACCTTCGATTTTTCCAGCATCTGCAGTTCCTTCTTAAACATGTTCCATTCTGTGTAATTGCCCTGCAAGCTTATTTCTAGAGTCTGAAGCAGGTCGAAGGAGGATGCCCACTCTGCACCACAGACAGGTCTCTCTGAACCTGGGGGTCTGATACACCCTCCTGAGAGAGCCTGGAAATTAACATATCACTGTGCCTTAGTTGGTATATGTCACAATAAAAGACCTTTGAAATCTATCCCCTCCTCCCAATGCTGGCGTGTTATCTAAACACCCTGCTGCCTCCGAGATACTCGGAACTGTTGCAGTATTCTGATATGCATTGCAATACAGAGAAGAGGATGGCTAATAAACTTTGTTTCTGTCTAAGGAGCTAACCTTTGGCACATTTAACGTAGGATCAATGTGATAAGAATTCTGTGGCACAAAACGAGGACCTTCAACCCGTCATGCCTATGCTAGCCTTTGGAAAGGATCATTCAATGACACTCTAATCGCCTCGCTTGCAAATGTTTCTTCTTCCTTTCACTGCTGATTCATTTAATACCCTCTCAGAGAATTATAATGGAATGTGATTTCAGTATCTATGACTGGTGGTGTCAGTAAAAGGTGACCTTGAAGTTAGAGGATTGTGGTCTAAAGAAACCTCATCCAGTTTATCAAATGTCCTTCAGAGAAGAAATTCTGGTGTCCTTACCCGGAATAGATTGCCAATGATTCAAGATGCACAAACCTGGTTGTTTAGTTTGGAGATACAGCGTTGAAACAGGCCCACCGAGTCAACGCCAGAACACTAGTGCTATCCAACACACCCAAGGGATAATTTACAATTTTACCAAGCCATTTAACCTACAAACTTGTACATCTTTGGAGCGTGGGAGGAAACCGGAGCTCCCGGAGAAAACCCACGCAGGTCATGGGGAGAACGTAAAATCTCCGTACGGGCAGCAGCCGTGGTCAGGATCGGACCTGGGTCTCTGGCGCTGTGAGGCAGCAACTCAGCCACTGCACCCACCTTGGCTCTTAGCTCCTCTCCTAAACGACCTGGTAAGCGATGCATTCGTTGAATCATAGAGAGGTTGAGTCGGGAAGCATGGAATCAGGCCATTTGGCCCCAATAAAGGGTGGCACAGTGCTAAAGTTGCTTTGTGTCACAGAATTCTCATCACATTGACCCTACATTAAATATGCCAAAGGTTAGCTCCTTAGACAGAAACAAAGAAAATGATCAGCCCTCTGTCTGGTTCATTGGCTTGTGTAAATTTGTAATTAGTCCCCAGTGTGTACGATAGTGCCCGTGCATTGGGTGACCACTAGTCGGCACGCGCTGTATCTAAACTCATCCATACCACCCACTAACCCCATCTACACTAGCCCCATTTTCCTGCAATTGTCCCATATCCCTTTAAACTTTTCCTCACCATGAAACTACCCAAAAGTCTTTTATACATTGTTCTAATACTTACCCTGGCAGCTCGTTCCATATACTCTCTGTGCCTAAGAGTAGAGCTTTCCGCGCACACTTTTAACCTATGCCTTCTTGTTCGTTATTCCCCTACCCTGGAAAAATTCTCTGGGCATTCACCCTATTCATGCTCCTCATGATTTAAAACACCTGCAGAAGATCATCCCTCGGTTACCGCTGCGCCAAGGAATAATATCCGAGCAGCTCAACCTCTCCATTTTGCTCAGGGCCCAGAGTCCTGGAAACATCCTCACAAACCTTTTCCACACTCTTACCAGCAAACGGTATCTTTCCTAAGCCTGGGTGATGAAAACTGAACACAATGCTCCAAGTGCGGCCAACACCTTATACAACTGGTGGGTGGCACGGTGGCGCAGCGGTAGAGTTGCTGCCTCACGTTGCGTGCGTTGCCAGAGACCTGCGTTCGATCCTGACTACGGGTGCTGTCTGTACAGAGTTTGTACGTTCTCCCTGTGACCATGTGGGTTTTCTCCTGGTGCTCCGGTTTTCTCCCACATTGCAAAGATACTCCAAAGACGTACGGTTTTGTAGGTTAATTGGTTTCGGTAAAATTGTAAATTGTTCCTAGTGTGTAGGATAGTGCTAGTGTACGGTGATCACTGGTCGGAGCGGACTCGGTGGGCCGCAGGGCCTGTTTCCACCTATATCTCTAAACGTAATGGTGAGGATTGATACTGATGGCTTGTTTTTACTTTGTCTCTAGCTGGTCAGGATTAATCGTCTCTCTGGCCCTAAGAGTCCGGCTGAGTTGACCTACTACGCCCTGGAGGATGGCAGGGCCTTGTTGGGAACTACGGCTGCCAAGATCCTCAACACAGTCGACCCGCAGTCCATGGCCTTGGAGCTCGGCTACCGGGTACAGCTCCAGGCCGAGCGTAAGTCAATCCCATCGCTTCCTTGGTGTGGAGGGGAGGTGGTGGGTCAGTGTGGAGGAGACTTAGAAACATAGTAAATAGGTGCAGGAGTAGGCCATTTGGCCCTTCAATATGATCATGGCTGATCATCCAAAATCAATACCCCGTTCCTGCTTTCTCCTCATATCCCTTGATTCCGATAGCCCTAAGAGCTAAATCTAACTCTCCAGTGAATTGGCCTCCACTGCCTTCTGTGGCAGAGAATTCCACAGATTCACAACACTGTGGGTGAAAAAGGTTTTTCCTCATCTCAGACCTAAATGGCCAACCCCTTATTCTAGACGAATACCATGAAATGTCTTTGCTCCACCAGGAATTGAGGGATCAACAGGGAATGAAGGAGGTTTAGAGGAAGTGAGAAAGGTCAGTGTCCTTGTTAACGAGATAAAAGTGCATTACTCTTGTCAAGAATGAGGGAGGGGAGGGGGGGGGGAGGGGGGGGGGGGGGATCTCATTGAAACATCCAGAATAGTAAAAGGCTTGGATAGAGTGGATGTGGAGAGGATGTTTCCACTAGTGGGAGAGTCTAGGACTATAGGTTATAGCCTCAGAATTAAAGGATGTTCTTTTAGGAAGGAGATCAGGATAAATTTCTCCTCAGAGGGTGGTGAATCTGTGGAATTATTTGCCACAGAAGTTGTGGTGGCCAAGTCAATGGATATTTTTAAGGCAGAGATAGATAGATTCTTGATTAGTACAGGTGTCAGAGGTTATGGGGAGAAGGTAGGCGAATGGGATTAGAACGGAGAGATAGATCAGCCACGATTGAATGGCGGAGTGGATTTGATGGGCCGCACGGCTTAATTCTAATCCTATCATTTATGACTGTGACTTATGACTCTCTGTGTTGGCAACAATCACTTCTAATTTCCTCCTGTATCTCTGTGTATGTCAGTGAGTGCAATGATAGCAGTAGAAATTTGGACGTATTTATTAGGATTAGAAACCAATGGGGTCATATCTAACTATCTGCAGAGAATAATTCAGCTTGCAAACATTTTGCAATTTCCTCTTCATTTATTTATCAATTAATTGGAACAATGCAATTTAGTCATTTTAAGAGACTATAATTAAATTTAGACAGACTATTGTCTTATAAATAGACCATAATGTAATTTAAACGAATGAATGAATCCCACTGTCTTTAAGCAGTTAAGAGAATTGGGCTGCTCAATTAATGTTGTGGACTTCATCATCAGTCTCTGTCTTGGGCAGTGTGAAATGTAAAACATTGTGTATTCACAATTGCCTTTCCAGATGTAGGTTGCACCAACCCAGGGTGATACTTGCTGCAAAAGACTCTTTCATCTGCCCCGTCCCACCACTGCTGTCAACTTCTACACATTACATTTTATAAACAAGTTGATTGGAATCATCTTCAGGAAATCATAACTCATTGATCAGTGCTAGAGTTGACAAGCAAAGGTCCAGCCAATGTATGAAATACTGTAAAACCTTGCAGGAAAGTGCAAGTGCACAGTGCAAGTCTTCATTTTAGCAGCATTAAAGAAGTTTTACTTGGGGAGAGATACAACCTCTACCACCCCAGTCTCCCTGATCTTTTCTCCTATTCCAGAAATTCCTACCGTCTCTACTTATCCCCCACCAACCACCATTTCCTGACTCCATCCGTTCCCCATTTTCACCTGACTCGTACACCACCTCCTCATCTGGTTTAACCTACGACCTGACAACCCCTGCCTCACCCCTCTTCCTCACTTCTTGGTATCCCCTCCACACTCAGTCCTGAGGCAGTTCCCGACCTGAAACCACGACCATCCCTCTTCCCGCACGAATGCCGCCTTACCTGCCGAGTACCAAACTTACCGAGTTCCTCCAGCAGTTTGTTTCTTGCTCCGAATTCCAGCATCCGCCGTCTCTAGTGTCTCCTGCAGAGTTTTTGCACTGGAAAGAGAAACACAGGTCATTGGGAATTTTAATGCATATCATCAAAGAACCACATCATCCTGACCATGGTCGCATCTCGCTACTACCATCGGGAAGAAGGTACAGGTATAGGAGTGTGAAAAAGCACATCGCAAGATTCGGGATCAGTATCTTCCCAGCTGTTATCAGGCAACTGGATCATCCTACCATAAGCAGAGAGCAGCGCTGAACTACTATCGACCTCTTTGATGAACCACGGACTATCCTTGATCGGACTTTCCTGGCTTTACCTTGCATTAAATGTTATTCCCTTATCATGTATCTATACACTGCAAATAGATCGATTAGAAACATAGAAACATAGAAATTAGGTGCAGGAGTAGGCCATTCGGCCCTTCGAGCCTGCACCGCCATTCAATATGATCATGGCTGATCATCCAACTCAGTATCCCGTACCTGCCTTCTCTCCATACCCCCTGATCCCCATAGCCACAAGGGCCACATCTAACTCCCTCTTAAATATAGCCAATGAACTGGCCTCAATTACCCTCTGTGGCAGAGAGTTCCAGAGATTCACCACTCTCTGTGTGAAAAAAGTTCTTCTCATCTCGGTTTTAAAGGATTTCCCCCTTATCCTTAAGCTGTGACTCCTTGTCCATTGTAATCATGTATTATGTTTCTGCTAACTGGTTAGCATGCAACAAAAAAACTTTCACTGTACCTCGGTACAATACCGACACTGTGCCACAGTATCACAGTGTACAGATACAGGATAGAGGGAATAGCATTTAGTGCAAGATAAAGTCTGATTAGAGATAGTCCGAAGGTCTCCAGTGAGGCAGATGGTAGGACAGAACTGCTCTCTAATAGGTTCAGTTGCCTGATGACATCTAGGAAGAAACTGTCCCTGAATCTGGAGGTGTGCGTTTTCACACTTCTGTACCTCTCGCCTGATGGAGAGAGGGGAGAGGACGGAGTGGTGAGACTGGTCCTTGATTATGCTGGTGGTCTTGTTGAGGCAGCGTGAAGAGTAGATGGAGCAAGTGGAAGAGAGGTTGGTCTGTGTGATGGTCAGGGCTGCGTCCGCAGTTCTCTGATTTCTTGCGGTCTTGGTTCCCAAACCAAGCTGTCATGCATCCCGATCAAATGCTCTTTACGGGCCTCTTTAGTTCAGCCTAGAGTTTAGAGATGCAGCGTGGACACAAGCCCTTTCGGCCCACCGAGTCCACGCCGGCCAACAATCACCCCATGCTCTAGATCCATCCTACACACAGGGGACAATTTACAGAGGCCAATTAACCTACAAACCTGCACGCCTTTAGAATGTGGGAGGAAACCAGAGCACCCAGAGAAAACCCACGCAATCACAAAACTCTGTACGGACAGCACCTGTGGTCAAACCCGGGTCTCTGGCGCTGTATGGCAGCAACTCTACCGCTGTAATGCCCCTGTCCCACTTAGGGAACCTGAATGGAAACCTCTGGAGACTTTGCGCCCCACCCAAGGTTTCCCTGCGGTTCCCGGAGGTTGCAGGTGGTTGCCGGAGGTTGCAGGTAGTGGAAGCAGGTAGGGAGACTGACAAAAACCTCCGGTAACCGCACGGAAACCTTGGGTGGGGCACAAAGTCTCCAGAGGTTTCCGTGCAGGTTTCCTAAGTGGGACAGGGGCATTAAGCTGCGGCAAGTAAGAATTTAATTGCTCCAATTTGGTACTTAAGACAATTAAATACTCTTGACTTGGCTCTTGAAGTTTGTTTCATGCTTGGTGATCAGCTCTAACCTATTTCTTCTCTCTGCAGCCGTGGTGAAGAACCCGCCCAACAACCTATGGATCATTGCCGCGGTGCTCGCTCCCGTCAGCGTCGTGACTGTGATCATCATCATCATCTCCACCGTGCTGTGTCGGAAGAACAAGAGCGAGTTAAAATCCGAGACCATGTCCAACCTGCATCAGAGAGCCAAGGTAAGCACTATTTATTCGTATGCTCACAAGTGATAGGAGCGGAATTAGGCCATTCGGCCCATCAAGTCTCCTCCGCCATTCAATCATGGCTGATCTATCTCTCCTTCCCAACCCCATTCTCCAGCCTTCTCCCCATTAAACCCCTGACACCCGCAACAATCAAGAATCTATCTATCTCTGCCTCAAATGTATACATTGACTTGAAATATCCACGACCATCTGTGGCAATGAATTCCACAGATTCACCACCCTCTGACTAAATTGATTGAGTGAAAGATGCAGCATTGAAACAGGCCCTTCGACCCACCGACTCCATGCTGACCATCGATTGCCCGTTCGCACTAATTCTACGTTATCCACACACACGGGGCAATTTACGGAGGGCCAACAAACCCGCACGTCTTTGAGATGTGGGAGGAAACCGCAACATCCGGAGGAAACTCGCGCGGTCACGGGGGGGGGGAAACGTGCAAACCCCGCTCGGGCAGCACACGAGGTCGGTATTGAACCTCGGTCTCTGGCGCTGTGAGGGCTCTACCGCCCTCATCAAGCAGTGACCCATTCCTCCTGAGGCTGATGCCTACTCCTTCCCCCAATCTGAGCCACCCCGACCGCAAACGAGGTTAGGGATTTTAACGAGGGAAAACGGAAGGCGAAGAAAATTGCTGGGATATTTCCAGCAGGATAGGCATCCTTTGTAGAGAGAGAGAGAGAGAGAGAGAGAGAGAGAGCCAAAGGAACACAGTTAATTATGTGCAGTCCTGATCGCTTAGCTGCAGGTTGTCATTAAGCAGGAAACGATGCTAAAAAGATTCACAAGATTGCCACCGGCCTGGAGGGCTTGAATTATAAGAGACTGGATAAGCTGGAGCCGAGCTGTCAGAAGGGTGACCTTAAAAGAGTATATAAAACCACGAGGGGCATACTTAAGATGGATGGTTACAGTCTTTTCCCTAGTGAAGTGGAGTGTACAATTAGAGGGCAGAGAAGTGAGGTGAGAGGGGATCGATTCAAAGTGGACTTGAGGGCCACACAGAGGGAGTAGTTGATGCGGGTACAATTACAATGTTTAAAAGACATCTGGTCAGGTTTATGAATGGTAAAGATTTAGAGGGACAGGAACCAAATGATGGCAAGTGAGATTAAGAGGAAGGTGTCTTGATCAGCATGGACCTATTGGGCCGAAGGGCCTGTTTCTGTGCTGTATACAGTATAGATTAATGAAATAGATTATGTTGACTGCTAAATGTAAGGTGCATAGAACATGACTAGCTTATTGTATTAAACATAGTAAATGCTGGAAATACTGTTCTGGTCAGGCAGCATCAATGGAGAGAGAAATGTGATTATGTAGGCTGCTTTCCTAAGGCATTGTGAAGTACAGATTGATTCTGTGGGGGGGAAAAACTGGTTTCTGTGATGGACTGGGCTGCATCTACAGCTCTCTGCAGTTTCTTACGGTCTTGGGCTGAGCAGTTGCCACACCAAGCTGCGATACATCCTCTTAAGATGCTATCTATTGGTGCATCTGCAGAGATTAGTTTAGTTTTGTTTATTGTCACATGTACTGAGGTACAGTGAAGAGCTTTTTGTTGTATGCTATCCAGTCAGCGGAAAGACAATACATGATTACAATCGAGCCGTCCACAGTGTACAGATACAGGATAAAATAAATAACGGATGGTGCAAGATAAAGTCTGATCAAAGATAGTCCGATGGCCTCCAATGAGTTAAATGGTAGTTCAAGACCGCTCTCTAGTTCATGATAGGATGGTTCAGTTGCCTGATAACAACTGGGAAAATCTGTCCATGAATCTGGAGGTGTGCGTTTTCACATTTCTGTACTTCCTACCTTATGGAAGAGGGGAGAAGAGGGAGTGTCCGGAGTGTGACTCGTCCTTGATTATGCTGGTGGCCTTGCTGAGGCACCGTGAGGTGTAGATGGAGTCAATGGAAGGGAGCTTGGTTTGAGTGATGGTCCTGCGTCCACAATTCACTGCAATTTCTTGCGATCTTGGATGGAGCTGTTCCCAAACCGTGCTGTGATGCATCTGGATAAAATGCTTTCCATGGCGCATCTGTAGAAGTTGGTGAGAGTAGTTGGGGACGCGCCGAACTTCCTCAGCCTTCTAAGTGAGAAAGTCGAAGTGTTGGTGTGCGTTCTTGGCCATTGCTTTGATAAGGCTGGGTCAGGATAAGTTGCTGGTGATATTTACTCCCAGGAACTTGAAGCTTTCAACCATCTCCACTTCGGCGGGGTCAACGTATAGCGGGGTATGTCTACCGCTTTGCTTCCTGAAGTCAATGATTACCTCCTTTGACTTGCTGACATTGAGGGAAAGGCTGTTGTCTCAACACCACATTACAAGGTTCTCAATCTCCTTCATGTACTCCGTCTAACGATCATTTGGTAGCGGGCCCACTAGGGTGGTGTCGTCCACAAATTTGTTAATGGAAGAGCATTTGTAAATTGAATTGGCACGAGTTATTGGAGACGCGCCAAATTTCCTTGGTCTTCTGCGGACATAGAGGCGTCGATGTGCTTTCTTAGCCAACGTGGCAGAGTAAAATTGTTGGTGATATTTACACAGAGGAACCCAAAGCTCTTGACCATCTCCACTTTTGACCTTCAACAGCATGTGCCCAGTGGCTGTGCATTGGTTGTCCTGACTCTTTCTGCAAATATTCTAGTTGTGTCTAATCCATTCTATGCAGTGAGTCATATATCTGTGTCTATCAGTGCTGGTCAACATTGATTACCAAGAGATCAAGCCTTAACAATGGGCGTAGCCATCACTTTACTCTGTATTAGTGAAATATGGCACATGGATTTGGAGGGATTTGGATCGTGTGAAGCTAAAGGAGATTAGTTTAACGGCATAGGTATTGTGGGCTGAATGGCCTGTTCCTGAATGAATGAATAAGTTTATTGGCTCAGTATTCACATACAAGGAATTTGCCTTGGTGCTCCGCTCACAAGTAACAACATGACATACAGTGACAGTTAGGAATGACACATAAAACATTAAACATTAATAATAAAATATTATTAATTAAACAGGTGAATTAAATAAAATACCAGAGCAAAAGGAGGCTACAGATTTTTGGTTGTTGAGTAGAGCTACTACTCGTGGGGGAAAAAAACAGTTTTTCTGTTTGGCTGTGGCAGCTTTGACAGTCCGCAGTCGCCTTCCAGAGGGAAGTGATTCAAAGAGTTTGTGGCCAGGGTGAGAGGGGTTAGAGATGATCTTGCCCGCTCGCTTCCTGGCCCTTGCAGTGTACAGTTCATCAATGGAGGGAAGGTTGCAGCCAACAACCTTCTCAGCTGATCGGATGATTTGCTGCGGCCTCCGGATGTCGTGCTTGGGTGCTGAGCCAAACCAGACCATGATGGGGAAGGTGAGGACAGACTCTACGATGGCCGTGTAGAATTGGACCTTATTTTTTCCCTGTGTTCTAAATAACAGATTCCAGAAGCACATTTGTCAAAATGATGTACTTTGAAATGGCAGAGATGCTACTGAATTATGCATTTTTAATATAAAAATTGGAAAGAAATCACATTCCAGGTAATTGAAAGGGAAAATATTTTTCAAGCTGTTGGCAGTGACTTGTAGGACTTCAGTGTAATGGTTTTCATATTTCATGTTAGCCTATTTTCTTCGGTAATTCATTGCACTGACACCTGCAAGGTGCTGTAAGGATAACATTACAGTGATGAAGTGAATCGGGTACAAATGGGAAACCAGGTTCTTTGGGAAGATAACTGGTTATCGTGGAATCGAAGGAAATCATTCTTCTGATGTTTCCCGAAGCAGTTTAAAAATAATGAAGTTTGCAGAATGAACCTGGTTTAATGTGGGCAACAAGCCAGCCAATTTGTACATCAATAGCTGCCACAAACTGGATTTGACCAGGTGATTATTTTAGATGGTAATGGTGGTTGTGAAATAAATCGACACGGTGGTGCAGCGGGTAGAGCTGCTGCCTTCCAGCACCAGGGACCCAGGTTCGATCCTGACTATGGTGCTGCCTGTGCGGAGTTTGTACGTTCTCCTTGTGACCGAGTGGGTTTTCTCTGGGTACTCCGATTTCCGCCCCCACTCCAAAGATGTACAGGTTTGTAGGTTAATTGGCTTCGGTAAAAATTGTAAATTGCCCCGAGTGTGTAGGATGGTGCTAGCGCGGACTCGATGGGCCGAAGGGCCTGTTTCCGCGCTGTATCTCTAAACTAAACTGAATTAAACTAAACTACACTAAATATTGAGAGGAAGAACCAAGACCTAGTAAGTAAATCTGAAGAAGGGTTTTGACCCAAAACGTCACCTATTCCTTTTCTCCAGAAGTGCTGTCTGACCCGTTGAGTTACTCCAGAATTTTTGTGCCTCTCTATAGTAAGCAATGGATCAAGTGAGCATTAGTTCTTTAATAACACATGTACCAAGGTACTTTGCATACCGTTCTGTAGGTTATTACTACACAGATTAAGTACAAAGTGTATAGATGTAGCCCACTGAGGCTTGAGATTAGTGCCATTTTCAAAGGCTAAACTGCAGCTGGCCATGAAGGTCTGTTGTCCTGACTGCAGAGCCTCCAGCCATCGCATCGATCCGATCGTTCAGCGAACCATCGTCCCTCTTCTCACCCGGCCATGGGATGAATATAGATCGCTACTTTGGTGGTCATCATAGGCATGGGCCAAAGGGCCTGGTTCTTTGCTTTATGGCTAACCGCCCTACGTAGCAGTAAAATATGCAATAGGTTCTTTGTGTGCATCTGAGAGAGCGCTTCAACTTATCACCTCACCCAGAAGATGGTGCAGCACTCCCCTCAGTATTGGCCCAAGACTAAACCCACAGCCTCTTGAGAAGTTAGAAAACTCCCCTTGGATAGCCCCAGCATTCAGTTTTGAGTTAATTGATTGAAAGATACAGCATGTAAACAGGCCCTTCGGCCCACCAAGTCCATGCCGACCATCGATCACCCGTTGACACCAGTTCTACGTTGTCCCACTTTCCCAACCACTCCCGACACATTAGGGTTGAATTGACAGCGGTCAATTAACCCACAAACCCGCACGCCTTCTGGGTGTGGGTGGAAATCGGAGCAGCCGGAGGAAAACCATGCAGTCACTATTATCTAAATGGTGGCCGATTGGGAAAGGGGGAGATGCAGCGAGACCTGGGTGTCATGGTACACCAGTCATTGAAGGTAGGCATGCAGGTGCAGCAGGCAGTAAAGAAAGCGAATGGTATGTTGGCTTTCATAGCAAGAGGATTTGAGTATAGGAGCATTAGGTTCTACTGCAGTTGTACAGGGTCTTGGTGAGACCACACCTGGAGTATTGCGTACAGTTTTGGTCTCCAAATCTGAGGAAGGACATTATTGCCATAGAGGGAGTGCAGAGAAGGTTCACCAGACTGATTCCTGGGATGTCAGGACTGTCTTATGAAGAAAGACTGGATTCTCACCCGGCCATACTCTCTAGAATTTAGGAGATTGAGAGGGGATCTTATAGAAACTTACAAGATTCTTAAGCTTTTGGACAGGCTAGATGCAGGAAGATTGTTCCCGATGTTCTTTGGAAGTCCATCTGAAGGGGCGCACAGCTTAAGGATAAGGGGGAAATCCTTTAAAACCTCGAGATGAGAAGAAGACTTTTTTTTTTCACACAGAGAGTGGTGTATCTCTGAAACTCTCTGCCACAGAGGGTAGTTGAGGCCAGTTCATTGGCTATATTTAAGAGGTAGTTAGATGTGGCCCTTGTGGCTAAGGGGATCAGGGGGTATGGAGAGAAGGCAGGTACGGGATACTGAGTTGGATGATCAGCCATGATCATATTGAATGGCGGCGGTGCAGGCTCGAAGGGCCGAATGGCCTACAGGGTGCACCTAATTTCTATGTTTCTATGTTTCTATGTCACGGGGACCTCGTGCAAACTCCACACAGACAGCACCTGAGGTCAGGTTTGAACCAATTTGAATTGTTGCATGGAGGGCCGGCATGGACTTAATGAGCAGGGTGGTGACCTTCTGGATTGCTGTGATTCTGTGACTACAAATATACCTATCTGCAGATGTAAAATGTGTGAGAAAAAATGATTTCAGGGGAAAAGTCACAGAGAAGGTGAGATACTAATGAGGGAAAGCGCAAATAAGCATTAATATGTAATTTTATAAGAGATTATCGCCCACAGCCCAGAACAGTGCCAGCAACAACAACTTCCATTTATATATCACCTTTGGCGGTGTAATCTATGACTCAGTGCTTCACACTTCTTGCTGTCAGGAGATGTCTGGCTCAAATTACCTTAGACACTTTAACACAAGAGTCATTGCGAACACTGCAGGCTAATGATGTTGGAAGTGTCATCACAGCTGAGAGAGATTGGAGGTGAATGAACAAGATCCCACACTGGTACAAATATCCAACCATTGCAGTAGCTGTGTTATGGCCAAACATTCATCCAGCAGATGTCACAGTGGCGCAGCGAAGGAGCTGCTGCCTGACGGCGCCAGAGACCCAGGTTTGATCCTGACCACAGGTGCTGTCTGTACCGAGTGGGCACGTTCTCTCCCGTGACCTACAAAGGTTTTCTCCAGGTGCTCCGATTTCCCGCCGTACTCCAAAGATGTTTACAGCTTTATGCCATTGGTAAAATTGTAAATTGTCCCTAGTGTCAAGGATAGTGCTGGTGTACTGCTGGTGATAGTGCTGGATAGTGCTGGTGTACGGGGTAATGGCTGGGTGGCACGGACTCAGTAGGCCGAAGAGCCTGTTTCTGTGCTGTGTCTCTAAAGTCTAATGATGTCATGTTGCACTAGATCAGGGGTGGGGAACCTGCGGCCTTCTAGGCCATTAAGTGCGGCCTTTTGAATGAATCCCAATTTTGCAAAACAAATTCATTTATATTTATTAATATGTCTTTTATTATTTTTATTTTTATCTTAAAATGAACGTATTTAAAATACCAAAGAGTAAAAGAAGATTCAGCAAAATAATCCTCCGCAACTGACAGCCACAATTAAAACATAAGTAAGTCATGAGGGCTATTTTAACAAAATAATGTACATTTGAAGTGTATATTATTGAAGTTTCTTGGATGCGACTGTGTTAGATTACAGCTAACTTAATGCAGCATTCGAACATGAAAAGTTTCCCCACCCCTGCACTAGATAATCATTCAGAAACATTTCACTCAATACTTTAAGTTTGCTTTTTCTGATCAGGTCCCTGCTTTGACTAACTGCGCATCACCATTCATGAAAAGCCAGATATTGTTCACACAACTCGTATTTCAGGTGTATAAAATCATAAGGGGAATTAGTCAGGGGTGAATACACAAAGTCTTTTACCTATGGTGGACTTTGAAAAATGTTGCCAGCACCAGGTAAATCAAGAACCGGTGGACCTAGGTTCAAGGGGAGAGGAGAAAGATTGAATAAGAACCGGAGGGGTTTCACTCAGAGGTGGTGGATATATGGAATGAGCTGCTAGAGAGTTTATAGTTCCCCCAGGTAGTTGAGGCAGGTAAAATAATAACAGTTAAAAGACACTTGGACGGGCACATGCATAGAGAACGTTTAGAGAGACATGAGCACTGAGACGGAGGGCAGCCATGGTGGCGCAGCTGCAGAGTTGCTGCCTTACAGTGCTTGCAGCGACCCGGGTTCGATCCCAACTACAGGTGCTGTCTGTACGAAGTTTGTACGTTCTCCCCGTGACCGCGTGGGTTTTCTCTGACATCTTCGGATTCCTCCCACGCTCCAAAGACGTACAGGTATGTAGTTTAATTGGCTTGGTGTCTGTGTAAATTGTCCCTAGTGTCTGTAGGCCTGTGTTAATGTGCGGGGATCGTTGGTCAGTATGGACTCGGTGGGCCGAAGGGCCTGTTTCCGCACTATATCTCTAAACTAAACTAAATGCGGACAAATGGGATGAGCTTAGATGAGGCATATGGTCAACATGGACGAGTTGGGCTGAAGGGCCTGTTTCTGCGGTGTGCGATTCTATGACTCTAACCCAAACTACATGTCAGCTCAGTGCCCTACTTAAAGATAGTATATTCAGACCCATTTAGTTACACATTCAGGCAGCAACCATTGTTTGCCCAGAGGCACTTAGAAACATAGAAAATAGGTGCTGGAGGAAGCAACGGCACGCCGGGCGGTGACGTCATCGTGCAACGCCACGCGCTAGGCGTATGCCGTCAAGACGCTGTGCACGCCCGTCACGACACTGCGTACGGCCTCAATGCGGCTGCGGGCTGACAGGCCGTTGCTGCGCGCAATTTTTGGACAGTGTCAGTTTTTCGGAGCCCCGCGCGATGTTGGGACCAGCTCCGCACAACTCCATACGGCTCCGGCAATCGAAGTGCGAGGCCGTACGGTTCAAGCGACCACGTTTGGTCGCTTGAACCGTATGTTCAAGCGACCAAAACAGTTAACAAACCTGTTATTCTCTCTAACACATAATGTGCCACTCTCTGGTCATAGGAGTGGATAGTACTAAGATGACTCGAATGCATTTCACACAGTGTTTGCAAAATACAAGCTGTTGTGCAGGAATACATTCCTTTCTTAAGTAGTTGTTGCAGTGAGTTGGGTCGTGAAACCAGTAAAACCAAAGGTGGCGCAGTTTGTAGAGCTGCTGCCTCACAGCGCCAGAGGCCCGGGTTTGATCTTGACCTCGGGTGCTGTTTGTGTGGAGTTTGCACGTTCTCCCTGTAACCGTTTGGGGTTTATTGGAGGGCGGTGGTTAAGGGCGGAGGAGAAAGAGGAAAAAAAGAAACAGTGCTGTCAATGAGAGATACAGAATGAGGCAGTTGCTAAAAACCTGAAATGAAACCCGTGCAGCACGGTGGCGCAACGGCAGAGTTGTTGCCTTGCAGAGCTTACAGCGCCAGAGACCCGGGTTCCATCCCGACTACAGGTGCTTGTCTGTACGGAGTTTGTGCGTTCTCCCCATGGCCCTTAAGTCTGTGGCCCCTGGTTCTGGACTCGCCCAACATTGGGAACATTTTTCCTGCATCTAGCTTGTCCAGTCCTTTTATAATTGCATATGTTTCTATGAAATCCCCCCACATTCTTCTAAACTCGAGTGAATACCAGTCTAGTCTTTTCAATCTTTCCTCATATGTGTAATTTATTACGTGTAATATTGTTCAGAAATATATAATTTAAGATTCAGTAATCATTCAGCATGTATCGATTCAGGAAGAACATCAGCTGGGTCAATAATAACTGATAGTGTCTTAAACCTACAGCTTCACATTATTCCAGTACAGGCATTCACGTTTTAGTCCTGTTCTGTTTGATTTATGCATTTTTGAAATGTGCTTGTTTAATTATTCATAAAACCTAATTCACGTGCTGTATTTTTGAAGTAACGTGCTCAAATATATGCCTGTTTAAATGGTTATATGTACATGTTTAATTTACACGTTTTTGAATTACGTGCTGCTTTACAGGAACGCTACCCTGGCATAAAATGTGAGGTACATGTATAATATTTTTTAACAAGTAGAGCATAATGATCTTGTGATTACGAGATTAGATTAGAACGTTTAATTGTCATATGTACCGACAGCGGAACAAAGGAATTCTTGCTGCAACTTAATAGGCCCATAAACTCAATCAGGAGCAGATAATATATAATACAGTAATAAGCAAAATACTAAGTTACTACAATAGTGCAGACACTGGAGTCTGTCATGCAACAAGCAACACAGACCATAGAAAATCATAGTTGCTGAGGTTAATGTTGTGTCGTGCTCAAGAGCCTGATGGTTAGACAATAGACAATAGGTGCAGGAGTAGGCCATTTGGTCCTTCGAGCCAGCACCGCCATTCAATGTGATCATGACTGATCATCCCCAATGAGTACCCCATTCCTGCCTTCTCCCCATATCCCCTGACTCCGCTATCTTTAAGACCTCTATCTAGCTCTCTCTTGAAAGTATCCAGAGAACTGGCCTCCACCGCCCTCTGAGGTAGAGAATCCCACAGACTCGCAACTCCCTGTGTGAAAAAGTGTTTCCTCGTCTCCTTTCTAAATGGATTACCCCTTATCCTTAAACTGTGGCCAACGGTTGCCGGAAAGCAGCTGTTCTTAATCCTGGTGGTCATGATTTTCAGGCTCCTGTACCAGGCTCCAGGGTGGTGTGGGCCTTTGATGATGTTACCTCTCGTGTAAGCAGTGACCAAATCATTCGCAGTCATTGTTATTCGACAGCTAAACCCACAACTTCCATCAGTAAGGGACAGGTAGACGGTAACACCATCTTCATTAGTCATAGGTGCAGAATTATTCATTTATTAGTCATTGGGCCCATCAAATCTACTCCACCATTCAATCATGGCTGATCTATCTTCCCCTCCATTCTCCTGCCTTTTCCCCCATAACCCCGCATTCCCGCACTAATCAAGAACCTGTCTCCGCTTTAAAACTACCCAATGACGGCCTCCATCGCCTACAGAAAGGTCAGTGTGGGAATGGGAGGGGAGGTTAAAGTGTTCAGCAACTGGGAGATCGTGTAGGCCCAGGCGACTGTTAAAGACTGAACACCTATCCATGTTCTCCAGGGTTGCTGCCTGTCCCATTGAATTACTCCAGCATTTTGTGTCCCACCTGTACTTTTCTGCTTTGCTGTGTCAATATCGTAGAAAAAGAATACAGGTATTTCTGGACACATGGACCTTTAGTTAATGAATATTCTACATGACCCTGTTTGGGGGATGTATGGTCGGTTAACAAACCTGTTATTCTCTCTAACACATAATGTGCCACTCTCTGGTCATAGGAGTGCATAGTACTAAGATGACTCGAATGCATTTCTGTTTGCAAAATACAAGCTGTTGTGCAGGAGTACATTCCTTTCTTAAATAGTTGTTGCAGTGAGTTGGGTCGTGAAACCAGTAAAACCAAAGGTGGCGCAGTTTGTAGAGCTGCTGCCTCACAGCGCCAGAGGCCCGGGTTTGATCTTGACCTCGGGTGCTGTTTGTGTGGAGTTTGCACGTTCTCCCTGTAACCGTTTGGGGTTTATTTTGGGTTCTCCCATGTCCCAAAGACGTGGTGGATTTGTAGGTTCACTGGCCTCTGTAAATGGCCCCCTAGCGTGTAAGGAGTGGGTACAAAAATGGGATAAGATAGAACTAGTGTGAACGGGCAGTCAGCGTGGACTCGGTGGACAGGGCCAATGGGCCTGTTTCCATGCTGTATCTCTAAACTAAACACAATGAGGTAGGTGGGGAACGAGCCAGCTGGGCCGAATGGCCTTTTTTCTGCCTCCAGTTTGTTGATGGAAAGGATAAACATGGTCTGTAGTTGGAAGATATTAGTTGCCTGAGAAATTGCTATCAGTTGAACATTAGCAGGAGGTCTCGCAGGTTGTGTTATAAGGGACTTGGAAACATAACGAGCAACTCCACTTAGGCAAAATGTATTGTAATTGTTTCTTCCGGCAGGAGACTTGGTAACCTGGGAATGCAGATTGAATAAAATTGGCCATGAACCACATTAAAGGAAGGTTTTCCCTTAAGGCAGTGTGTTATGATCCGGGGTAATATCAGCTGAAAGGTAAATAGAATCTGATTCAATGGGAACGGTGGCACAGCGGTAGAGTTGCTGCCTTACAGCGCCTGAGACCCGTTTTCGATCCTAACTACGGGTGCTGTCTGTATGGAATTTGTATGTTCTCCCCGTGACCTGTGTGGGTTCTCTCCGGGATCTCCGATTTCCTCCCACACTCCAAAGACGTACAGATTCGTAGGTTCATTGGCTTGGTATAATTGTAAATTCTCCCTAGTGTGTTTGTGTAGGCTTGTTTTAATGTGCGGGGATCGCTGGTCGGCGCGGACTCGGTGGGCCTTTTTCCGTGCTGTATCTCTAAACAGTTCGCGGGGAGAACATACAAACTCCTTATAGACAGCACCCATATTCTGGATTGAACCCGGGTCTCTGGCACTGTAAGGCAGCTCCTCTACTGCTGCGCCATCGTGCCGCACTATTTTGTGACTTAATGACTCCACGATTAATTGGTACTTGCTGTGAGTTTTTTACAAGAGCTGGCACCGGCACAGTGGGATGAATGGCCTCCTTCAGTGCTGTGGTTGTGTGGTATCTGATCAAAAGGAGATCTAATTCTCTGATATCAGTTTTTAGTTTAGTATAGAGATACAGCACGGAAAGGTGCCCTTCTGCCCAACAAGTCTGGGCAGACCAGCGATCCCTGTACACTAGCACTATCCTACACACGCTAGGGACAATTTACAATTACACCGAGCCAATTATTCGACAAACCTGTACTTGTTTGGAATGTGGGATGAAACCGGAGCAACGGGAGAAAATCCACGCAGGTCACGGGGAGAACATACAAACTCTTGCTACAGACAGCGTCCGTTGTCGGGATCGAACCCGGGTCTCTGGCGCTGTAAGGCAGCAACTCCACCGCTACCCCTGTGGCCACAAGGTTAATCGACTGTGCATTACGTTTCGTTTCAAGTCTTCACATAATTGAACCATAAGGCTCAAAGCATTGAGTCAGTGAGAAATTATATGCAGATCAAATTCCTAATCTAACATTGAGTCTCTTTTGTAACTCTTTCCAGTGAAAGCTGACCTCTTAAGTTATGTCATCGTAGACCGCTTCTGGCAGTGAAACTGAGCGAAGAAAATCAATTGACAAATTAAATGCATTCTTTAATGAGAGTGAGGGACAGAATCTTTTATTTAATAATTAATTTTCCTACTTTATCGGTTATGTGGCTACAGAGAGGGTGTTTCTAGTGCTAGTGTACACTGGTGTTGTAGGTGGTGTTGCTGCCTCAGTTCTATCTCGACCTTTGATCTGCTCAATGTGTGGAGTTTGCATGTTCTCCCTTAGTCTGTGTGGGTTTCCTCCGGGTGCTCTGGTTTCCTCCCACGTCCCAAAGACGTGCTGTTTTTTAAAGAGTCGCATTAAAGAGTCTGAAGAAGCCTCCCGACCCAAAATGTCACCTATCCTTTTTCTCCAGAGATGCTGCCTGATCCACTGAGTTACTCCAGCACCTATAGGTATAGGTATAAGCCAGCATCTGCAGTTCTTTGTTTCCACTGTGGTTTTTTTTGTTAATTGGCTCCTTGTTCTTGCCAATATTGTACGCTAACACTATTAAATCTCCAATGAACAGAGTCAAAGAGTCACCCAGCATGGAAACAGACCTTTCTGTATCAACTGTCTGGAATCTCCTCGCATTAATCCTATTTTATTCTCCCCACATTCTCATCAACTCTCCTCGTTCCACCAATGATAGAACATAGGCCATTAGAGCACAGGAACAGGCCCTTCGGCCCACAATGTCTGTGCCGAACATGATGCCAAGATAGACTAACCTCCTCTGACTGCATGTGATCCTCCATTCCCATTCACCTCAACATTGGGGGCCAATTCGCAGCATCCGATTAACCTACAAAACTGCATGCCTTTGGGATGTGGGTGGAAACCAGAGCATCCCGGTGGAAATTCATGTGGTCACAGGAAGAACTTGCAAACTCCACATAGAGAGCATTGGTGGTCAGTCAGAATCCGGGTTGCTTGGAGATGTATAGGCTGCACAGTGCACAGTCCATAGATATTGAATAATTTCCACACTGTATCTCTAAACTAAACTAAGACTCAGATTTAAACAGGCACATTTGACAGAAGCCTACTGCAGATGTGGGTTTATTAATTGCTGCTTTAGTTAACTTGTCAAGATGCATTTAATAGAAAACGCAGAATCCCTTGAAGTATTTATTTTAACGTAAACACTGTACTCCCGAGTGAATTCTTAATAACATTAGAATCACATAAGTTTGCACAAAATGCTGGAGTGACTCAGCAGTTCAAACAACATCTCTGGAGAACATGGATAGGTGACGTTTCGGGCCGAGACCCTTCTTCAGACTCTCTTGAATAGAGACCCAATCAGTTGCCCTCTATTATTACTCTTTGCCTGGCGAAACTGTCTTCACCCTCAAGTCCCTTGCTCTTTCACTATAAGTTTGCTAAATTTGTAACTCCCTCCTGTACAAGTTAGCTGAGGTCCTTGTTCCCTCTGCTGGTTCTCCAGTTTCCTCCCACACACCTAAGACGTACAGGTTTGCAGGTTAATTGGCTCCGGTAAAAATTGTGAATTATCCCAAGTGTGTAGGGTAGTATTGGTGTACAGGGATCGCTGGTGGGTGTGGACTTGGAGGGCCGAAGGGCCGGTTTCCGCGCTGT
Organism: Leucoraja erinaceus; assembly: GCF_028641065.1. NCBI lineage: Eukaryota > Metazoa > Chordata > Chondrichthyes > Rajiformes > Rajidae > Leucoraja > Leucoraja erinaceus. Next base: position 10,555,966 of record NC_073394.1, read on the forward strand.
ATCTCTAAACGAAACTAAACTAGATATATGTATAGGTAGGGTTTGAAGGACCAAATGCAGGCAAGAGGAGACTAGCCCAATATGCCAACATGGTCGGCATGACAAGATGGGCTGAAGGGCCTGTTTCTGTGCTAAATGTATGTTCTCTTGCTTCGATCGTTGATCAGAACAGATGGATCTAGATTTTGGAGCCAATGGAGGGAGGTGGTTAAGGGCGGAGGAGAAAGAGGAAAAAAAGAAACAGTGCTGTCATTGAGAGATACAGAATGAGGCAGTTGCTAAAAACCTGAAATGAAACCCGTGCAGCACGGTGGCGCAACGGCAGAGTTGTTGCCTTGCAGCGCTTACAGCGCCAGAGACCCGGGTTCCATCCCGACTACAGGTGCTTGTCTGTACGGAGTTTGTGCGTTCTCCCCTTGGGGTTTCTCCGAGATCTTCGGTTTCCTCCCACACTCCAAAGACGTGCAGGTTTGTAGGTTAATTGGCTTGGTATAAATGTAAATTGTCCCGAGTGTGTGTAGGATAGTGTTTGTGTGCGGGGATCGCTGGTCGGGGCGGACTCGGTGGGCCGAAGGGCCTTTTTCCATGCTGTGTCTCTAAACTAAGCTAAACTAACACTAAACTATAAAGGAACAGTGGAAAAGGTCAGCGGGTCGGGCAGCATTGTGGAGTGGTCTACCTGTATGGCCACATACTTCACACGAGGGCTCCAAATTTTGGTCTCCAAATTTGAGGAAGAACATTCTTGCTATTGAGGGAGTGCAGCGTAGGTTCACAAGATTAATTCCCGGGATGGCGGGACTGTCATATGTTGATAGAATGGAGCGACTGGGCTTGTAGGCACTGGAATTTCGAAGGATAAGAGGGGATCTTATAGAAACATATACGATTATGATGGGATTGGACATGCTAGAGGCAGGAAACATGTTCCCCATATTGGGGGAGTCCAGAACCAGGAGCCACAGTTGAAGAATAAGGGGTAGGCCATTTAGAACGGAGATGAGGAAAAGCTTTTTCACCCAGAGAGTTGTGAATCTGTGGAATTCTCTGCCTCAGAAGGCAGTGGAGGCCAATTCTCTGGATGCTTTCACGAGAGAGTTAGATAGAGCTCTTAAAGATAGTGGAGTCAAGGGATATGGTGAGAAGGCAGGAACGGGGTACTGATGATGGATGATCAGCCATGATCACAGTGAATGGCGGTGCAGGCTTGAAGGTCCGAATGGCCTACTCCTGCAGCTATTGTCTATTGCCTATTGACACAACTGACACAGACTTATACAAGGTGACCTTGGAATTATACACTGCAGTGCCCATCATTCCCTTGGTCCTGTAATCAATACTGCAACTTCACAGTCGGTTCAGAGCAATTGCGAACCTTTTGATTAGCAGATAAAGACGCCGCAGTCACTCCGTGAAGAAAATATTCACAGCGTTGAGGAATTGTGTTTAATACTAACTGCATGACTTTGCTTTGCTTGAAATGGATTTTTGCCGTCCAGCCAGTCCAAGGGTTTGACTACGCCAAGCAGCACATCGGCCAATATGGTGGAGACGATGAAGTGGCCATCACCCAGGAGACGGTGATCCTACCGATCGCTGGCCGGGATGCCACCATTCCCCAAGAAAGGGAAACCGTCCCGGAGGCAGACAACAACAAAGCTGCAAAAAACATTGATAATCGAAGAAGGTAAGCATATAGATCCGTGCCTGGCGTTCTGGCACAGCTTATACACAGTTAAGGTAGACCTAGGAGTGTAGATGCATTCTCAGCATTATCATGGAATTGTAACGTATGGAAACAGGACATTCAGCCCATCGAGTCAATGCCATCCACCATTTGTTATGTTCTCCAAATTCCTGTCAACTCCCCCCCCCCCCAGAATCTACAACTCACCCGTAAACATGGGGCAATTACAGAGGACAATTAACCTGGGGCAGCACAGTGGCACAGCGCCAGGGACCCAGGTTCGATCCTGACCACGGGCGCCATCGTTCGGAGATTGTACGTTCTCCCTGTGGCTGCGTGGGTTTTCTCCGGGTGCTCTAGTTTCCACCCACATAGGTTAATTGGCCTCTATATTGTCCCTAACGTGTAAGATAGAACTGTTATAAGGTGATCGATAGTTGGTGCGGACTCAGTGGGCGGATGAGCCTGTTTCCATGCTGCAGCTCGGAACTAAACTAACCCAGACTAAACTAACCCAGACTAAACTAACCCAGACTAACTAACCCAGACTAGACTAACCCAGACTAGAACTAACCCAGACTAAACTAACCCAGACTAAACTAACCCAGACTAAACTAACCCAGACTAAACTAACCCAGACTAAACTAACCCAGACTAAACTACCCAGACTAAACTAACCCAGACTAAACTAACCCAGACTAAACTAACCTAAACTAACCCAAACTAAACTAACCCAGACTAAACTAACCCAGACTAAACTAACCCAGACTAAACTAACCTAAACCATCCTGCATGTCTTTAGGATGAGGGAAGAAACCAGAACACCTAGAGGAAATCCACGCCGTCACAGAGAGAACGTGCAAACTCCACGTGGATGGCACCAGAGGTCAGGATTGTGGTCAGATAAGAAATTACTTTGTTAGAAACTTTGCAATCTGTTTGGAACCCACACACAATAAATCATTGTGGAGTCAGACTTCACGATGGACTTCAGCATTCGATTGTGTACAGTGAAGTAGCTCAGACAAACCATCACACAAACCATCCTCCCTTCCATTGACTCCATCTACACTTCACACTTCCGCGGCAAAGCCAGCAGCGTAATCAGGGATGAGTCTCGTCCCGGTCTCTCCTTCTTTTCCCCAGTCCCCTCGGGCAGAGGTACAGCAGTTTGAAAACGCACACCTCCAGATTCAGGGCCAGCTTCCTCCCAGCTGTAATCAGGCAACTGAACCATCCTATCAACAACTGGAGAGTGGTCCTGAGTTGCCATTTACCTCACTGGAGGCCCTCGGACTATCTTTAATCAGACTTTACTGGACATTATCCCGCACTAAAACTTATTCCCTTGTATCTGCACATGGCGGACAGCTTGATTGTAAACATGTATTGCCTTTCCACTAACTGGATAGCACGCAACAAAATTTTCACTGTACACATGGCAATAAAGTAAACTAAACTAAATTAAAATGTTGGTTAAAGCATAGTCCAGTGCTTGCTGTGTTGGCAGGTGGTGTGTTCTGGACACAGTTAGGGATGATCCAACAACATTCTGGGCTGTGAGTCGTCACAGTGCTGAGGGGGGGTGTTGCACGATTAGAGGTGCCGATGAGATGTGGATCTCAGCTCTTTGTGTAAAAGGTCTCAATATTCGAAGGCAGCTTACAACCCAGCTGTATCAATATTGATTTCTCTAAAACTTGAAGTAGCCCTTGTAGGACTGATCCGGGAAGCACCAGGGCCATGAAGTCTGAAGAAGGGTCTCGACCCGAAACGTCGCCAATTCCATCTCTCCATAGATGCTGCCTCACCCGCTGAGTTACTCCAGCATTTTGTGTCTACCTTGAAGGTTAATCTGGTTAGGGTGACTGCAGGATTCTGGCCTGCAGATGAGAGAGCTATGGATGTTAAAAACGTTCCTTGAGTACTTTCTACTAAACTGTGGGCACTTGGAGATCCAGATAAGGAGACAACGTTTCAAAATGATCAGGGATTACACTCACCATCTAAAAATGCATTAGTGGACATTGTGTGGCCAGATCTAAGTGGGGTGCGAAGATAGACAGAAAAAAACAGTGGTAACTCAGCGGGTCAGGCAGCATCTCTGGAGAAAAGGAATAGGTGATGTTTCGGGTCGAGGCCCTTCTTCTGACTGAGAGCCCGGGGTGAGGATATAGCTTTCCATTTTCTTTCCTTTGTGGGTGTCAGTTTTCCCATCCCAAGTGTCCCACAAGCCTAGTTGTGGGGGTTTGTGAAGGAATCTTATCAATAATGTCGGCGTGACTTAGAACAGCGTCCATGATTTTTTTGTTGGCGCTTATGACCTTGGAAGCCACGAGTGGTGGCCAGACTGCCTCTGGCCGCAGCCCAACACTGGACTCCCCATAGAGTCGATGGACGAGACCGAGACTGTGGCCAGTTCCCAGTCCCTTATGGAATACAAGCTCTGCAGTTTCTCCCGCTCCAGAGAGATTGGGATGTATGTTATTTTGCAGTTGTACAAGACGTTGGTGAGGCCGCACTTGGATTGTGTTCCGTTTTAGTTATCCTGCTGTATTTAAAATGCCATTGTGCTGGAAAGAATGCAGAGAATATTTGCGAAGATGGATCTCAGCTATTTGGAGAATAATGTGCTGGAATCAAGCAGCATCTCTGGAGTCAAATACATGGGTCAAGCAACATCTCTGGAGAAAATGGAGAGGTCCATCGCGTCTACTGCACCATTCAATCTTGGCTGATCTATCTTTCCCTCCCAACCCCATTCTCCCCGTAATCCCTGACACCTGTACTAATCATAAATCTATCAAACTCTGTCTTAAAAATATCCATGAACTTGGCCTCCACAGCCTTCCATGGCAATGAATTCCACCGATTCATCACCCACTGACTTAAGAAATTCCCACTCATCTCCTTTCTGAAGGCACGTCCTTTTATCTGAGGCTATGACCTCTGGTCCTAGACTCTCCCACTAGTGGAAACATCCTCTCCACATCCTCTCTAGGCCGTTCACTATTCGGCAGGGTTTTGGTTAGGTCCCCCCCCCCCCCCCCCCCCCCCCCGTCTTTCTAAACTCCAGAGAGTGCAGGCCCAGTGCCTTCAAAAGCTCATCACATATTAACCCGATCATTCCTGGGATGATTCTCGTAAACCTCCTCTGGACCCTCTCCAAAGTCAGCACCAGGCTGACGGCTGATGTGGGCGGGTGAGACTTGATAGAAGGTTTTTATAAATGGAATATGCGATCACTTTGCTTGCCACACTAGTATTCCTGTCATGGAGACATCAGCACAGGTTGCTTGGTAAATGGAACTGAGACAAGGTTAGTTACCATGGTGATTTGCAGTTTTAATTCCATATCTGGAAGGGCAAGGGAAAATCTTGAGCTATTCTTAATAGACATTTAGAAGCCCCTTTCCGACCTATTTCTTTCATATCGTCTGCTAGTAAAACCCAGGCAAATAGTGTCACATACATCAAAAGATAGTACATCTGATCAGTCTGAAAAAGGGAAGTTAGTTATAAAGTGCTGAAATAACAGAAAATCAGGCAGCATCTGTGGAGGGAAGATAGACATAAAAAGCTGGAGTAACTCAGCGGGACAGGCAGCATCTCTGGAGAGAAGGAATGGGTGACGTTTCAGATCGAGACCTTTCTTCAGCATCTGTGGAGGGGATGGATTGGAGTTATTTTGGGTTGGGACCCTTCTTTAGACCCCTGAAAAGGAACGCTTGTGACAGTGCAGCAAGATTTAATTACAGGAGACCTGCTGAGTTCCTCCAGCACTTTTTCTTTTTGCTCAAGATTCCAGCATCTTGTGTCTCCAGCATTTTGTGATAGACAGCTTGATAGACTAAACCTTAATTTTCTTGTCAAAAGTAAGCTGAACCTTTCTTTATTATGTTGTTTTTCATAGCAGTGAATCATTGCACAGCTCTGCCTCCTGCGCTTACCCCATATTTCATGTTCATGGAACAGTGGCAGTTTTGCAGATTTTTATGTACACCATTTGCACACGTTCTGGTTCCCATTCCCCAGGTAGAAGTTGCAACAGAAGCTGCAGAAAGTAAGGACCCCTGTTAAGATACCAGATTTCTGCTGTTGTTCAACTGGAGCTGCACAGTGGCGCAGCGGTAGAATTTGCCCCAGTCCCACTTAGGAAACCTGAACGGAAACCCCTTGAGACTTTGCGCCCCACCCAAGGTTTCCGTGTGGTTCCCGGAGGTTGCAGGTGGTTGCCAGAGGTTGCAGGTAGTGGAAGCAGGTAAGGAGAATGGCAAAAACCTCCGGGAACCGCACGGGAACCGCACGGTGGGGCGCAAAGTCTCCAGTCTTCAGGTTTCCTAAGTGGAACAGGGGCATATTACAGCGCCAGAGACCCGGGCTCGATCTTGACTATGGGTGCTGTCTGTACGGAGTTTGCACGTTCCCCCTGTGACCACGTGGGTTTTCTCCAGTTCCTCGCACATTCCGAAGACGTGCAGGTTTGTAGGTTGTTAATTGGCTTCTGTAAATTGTCCCTAGTGTGTGGGATAGCACTGGTGTATGGGTCAGTGGGCCGAAGGGCCTGTTGCCACGCTGTATCTCTACAAAATTATTTAGTCAAACAAGATACACTCTAGATCATAAGGGTTGCAAGATCCACTCTCTGAGATCATGGGAGTAGTCTGCGAGAAGGAGATTGCAGAAAGGTCAGAGGGGAAGTAAAGAAGGAAGAAAAATGGGGGTGAGAACATTGAGCAAAACACAAAGTGCTGGAGGAACTCAGCGGGCCATGCAGCATCAGAAGTGGGTAATTGGCAGGCGACATTTTGGATCACGGCCCTTCTTTAGACAAATGGAGGAGAAAGCTGGAGAAGAGAGGTAGGGGTGGGACAAAGTGATAGGTGGGTACAGGAGAGGTGCCGATAGTGGAGTGATGAATGCTGTGAATGTGTCCGGGCCAGAATTGGAGGTGCATTAGGAAGACTGGAGGACATTGACTCCATCTTCACTTCCCGCTGCCTTGGCAAGGCCAGCAGCATAATCAAGGATGAGTCGCTCCCTGGTCTCTCCCCTCTCCCATCGGGCTAAAAGTATAGAAGTGTGAAAACGCACACCTCCAGATTCAGGGATAGTTTCTTCCCAGCTGCTATCAGGCATCTGAACCATCCTATCACCAACTAAAGAGCAGTTTTGAACCACTATCTACCTCATTGGAGACCCTCGGACCCTCTTTGATCAGACTTGACCAGCTTTACCTTGCACTAAATGTTAGTCCCTTTATCATGTACCAGTACACAGTGGACGGCTCGATTGTAATCAGGTGCAGCCTTTCCGTTGACTGGTTAGCCCGCAACAAAAGCATTTTCACTGTACACGTGACAATAAACTAAACTCAAACTCGAAAGGTTCCCTTGAAACTCAAGCCAGAGTGATATTGCATGTTCATTAGGTGAACTGGATGTTAATACATAGAATTAAGCATGAAATATTAAAAAGGTGAGTGCAGTGTGAATCCAGTAGGCTGACGGTATAACTTGGACCACTGTGGAAGGGAAAAGATGATTAGTTTCGTTTAGAGATACAGTGCAGAAACAGGCCCTTCGGCCCACTGAGCCCGTACCGACCAGCGATCACCGCACATTAACACTACCGTACACACACTAGGGACAATTTGACATTTGTACCAAGCCGATTAACCTGAAAACCTGTACGTCTTTGGAGTGTGGGAGGAAACCGAAAATCTCGCTGAAAACCCACGCGGTCACGTGGCAGAACGTACAAACTCCGTACAGAGAGCACCCGCAGTCCGGATCGTATCCAGGTCTCTTGACGTGAAAATATTAAGATGAAGTTGCGTTTGAAATGAAAAAGAAAAAAATGCTTCGTAATTTGGCGGGGGGGAAATCTCATAATCTGACAACAACGATTTATATTTCAGCCGCACATTTGAGGTGGGAAAATGGAGCAATTTGTTTAACAGAGGTGTCACAAAAGAAACCGCGATAACAGACTGCACAAGGATGTATTGGTGTGGGCGGGTAAAATCAGTGAAAGAACTCATTTTAAAGAAGGAGAGCTGAAGAGACAAGTGCATGAAGTGAATGCTTCTCCCATTATCATCCTATTAATAAATTAAACTCTGCGCACTCCGGCATGATTGTATTAAAATAATTACATTAGACTTCAGGACGCGGATGAAATTTAAAAAAAAAAACATGAGGGGAAGGAGTGAAGGTGTTGGTGTGTGTGTGTGTGGGGGGAGAGGAGGATTTGTGACACTCTCTTGTTGCCGTGGTGATTCGCAGCAGGTTGCACAGCGAGCAGGACTCCATCCTCAGCGAGCAGTCAGCAAATCTCGACTCGACCAGCGACTCTCCGGAGAGAGCCACGGGGCAGCAGAGGACTGCGCAGGAGGGGTTGAAGAAGCAAAATGGTGAGTCGAGTTTGGACGTGCTCTTCCTCCCTTTCTCTCCTCTACCGCCGAGGAGGGAAATTTGCAAAAAAAAAATCACAAACACGCAGGAATCCATGGGGAAGTGATTTAAGCCCCGTTGCCAACCTCCATTTACTGAGCGTGCCAGAGTCCTATACACTGTTCAGAAAAGTCCCCACTGAAACATAACGTTTTAACACTGCAACACAGTGCAGAAAACTGGCCCTTTATCCCATCATGCCCTTCTTGCCCAAGATAGACACAAAAATCTGGAGGAAAGGAGTAGGTGGCGTTTCAGGTCGAGACCCTTCTTCAGACCTTATTGCCCAGCTATATGAATCCCATTTGCCAGATGTAGGACTATATCTTTATCATTTTTGTATCTGCCGATATGTTTCTGAAATGTTTACAGAGATATTGTTTTCAAGAGGAGTAGGTGACCCAGTTAACATAAATGATGCTTCAGTGGAAATGGTTGTGGGCTCCAAGTCTCCAGGTACAAATATTACCAACAATCTGTCCTTGACCAACTCATTGAAGTTACAATCAAGAAAGTGCACGAGCATCTCTACATCCTCAGAAGCCCAATCACGTTTGGCATGACCCCAAGGACTCTTACCAACTTCTACACATACATTGTAGAATGCATCACATTGCAATGTAACACAGCTTGGTTTGGTTAAGTGTAAGGAGGAACTGCTGGAGCAACTCAGCGGGACGGGCAGCATCTCTGGAGAGAAGGAATGGGTGACGTTTCGGGGCTTCTCTCCAGAGATGCTGCCTGTCCAGCTGAGTTGCTCCAGCGTTTTGCGTCTATCTTTGGTTTGGTGATGGCTCTGCTCAAGACCGCAACAAAAATCACAGAGAGGGTGTGCGTGTACATCAGTTCATCACGAAAACCAGCCTCTTCCCCATTTACCCCATTCTATATTTAATGTTGCCTGGGGAAAGCAGCCGACATGATCAAAGACCACTTGCACCCTGGTCATTCCTTCTTGTCTATCTTGTCGGGCCTAAAATACAAAAGCTTGAAAGCACGTAGCACCAGGTTCAGGAACAGCTACTTCCCCAATATTATCAGACTACTGAATGGTCCTCCCATAAACGGGGGTGTGCTCCTGATCTTCCAACCTACCTCATTGCAGACTTTGCACTTTCTTTTATTTGCACTTTCTCTGTAGCCGTGACACTGTCTTCTGCACTCTGGTATGTTATTCACTTTGCTTTACCTGTTGTACGTTTCCATGGCCTAATTGTACTCATGTGCAATAGGGTTTGAGTGCATAGCACGCAAAATAAAGCTTCTCACTATAGGTTGTTACATGTGGCAACCATAAACCAATGCCGATGATTATAGACACAAGACACCCCAGGTGTTGAAATCTTGAGTAAAACACGAACTGCTGAAGGAACTCAGTGGGTTAGAAAGAATCTGTGGATGGAGATGGACCGATGACGTTTTGGGTCAAGATCCGCCCTCTGACTGCTGTCATTATTCAGACTGACAGCCTGAGAATGGCCCCGACTCAAAACGTTGTCTATCCATTTCCCTCCACAGATGCTGCCTGGCCTGTTGGGATCTTCCTGCAGTCTCATGCCATTCCTAAGACACATCTCCCCTTGACCTCCTAGGCTGTGCACATGTCTATGACGCATTGCTGGGGACTAATCCTCTGTGCAGATAGGAGGCTCAATCTGCTCTCTCCACAAGTGTAAACCATACCACAGCCGCCCTTTCTAAGAAGCACGCTATTTCTAAGAAGACTTAGACAATAGACAATAGGTGCAGCAGTAGGCCATTCAGCCTTTCAAGCCAGCACCACCATTCAATGTGATAATGTCTGATCATCCCCAATCAGTAACCCGTTCCTGCCTTCTGCCCATATCCCCTGACTCTGCTATCTTTAATAGCCCTATCCAGCTCTCCCTTGAAAGTATCCAGAGAACCGGCCTCCACCACCCTCTGAGGCAGAGAATTCCTCTGTGTGTGAAAAGGTGTTTTCTCATCTCCGATCTAAATGGCTTACCCCTTATTCTTAAATGGTGGCCCCTGAAGTCGATCATGAGTCTGAAGCAGGCATGGCGGCACAGTTGTGCAGCGGTAGAGTTGCTGCCTTACAGCACCGGAGACCTGGGTTCGATCCTGACTACAGATGCTGTCTGTATGGAGTTTGTACGTTCTCTCTGTGACCTGCGTGGGTTTTCCCAGGGAGATTCAGTTATCTCACACACTCCAAAGACGAACCGGTTTGTCGGTTAATTGGCTACAGTAAAATTGTAAATTGACCCTGGTGGGTGTAGGATAGTGTTAGCGTGCGTTGATCGCTGCTCAGCACGGACTCAGTGGGCTGAATGGCCTGTTTCCGTTCTGTCTCTCAAAATCTAAAAAACTGAAACTAAAGAGGGTCCTGACCCAGTTTCACATGTTGCTCTCACAAGATGGAGATGCACCATTCAGCCCATCGAGTCTATGCCAGCTCTCCCTTCAGTCCCATTCCACCATTTTGTCCTTCCGTAACCTGATCCCTCTAACATTCCCATCAATTCCCGCCTGGCTCCACCATTAACCTGCACGCCACAGGCAATTGACTGCAGCTGATATACCTGCTGACCCACAGCGCCTTTGGGTAGTGGGAGGGAATCACAGCAGCAAGGGTAACCCACGCAGCCACAGGGAGAAGGTACAAACTCCATCTCAGACAGCGTCCCAGGTCAGGATCGAACCCTTGTCGCAGGAACCATCAACTGCTGCACCACTGCGCCTCCCTTAAACCCAGGGAACCTCATCTTCCATTTTACACTGAGCAAAACACAAGGTGCTGGAAGAACTCAGCGGGTCAGGCAGCATCTGTGGAAGGAAATGGATAGACGATGCTTCTAGTGCAAAACACAAAGTGCTGGAAGAACTCAGCTGGTCAGGCAGCATCTGTGGAGGGAAATGGACAAGTGACATTTTGAGTTGAGATGAAGAGTCTGGAAGAAGGGTTCAGACTCTTATCATTTGCCTCCACAAATGCTGCCTTTGTGGAGGCAAATGTAAGATGACGCCTAAAATGTGGTAGCCCAGTGTGATCTATTATCTTAAACTCTCATACATAGTATGATTATGCCTGATGGATAGCAGGATAGTCACTGAACTGTATGCAAAAAAAGTTCATTTCCCTCCACAGATGCTGCCTGACCTGCTGAGTTCCTCCAGCGCTGTGTGTTTTGATCAACACTCCGGCATCTGCAGTCTCTTGCGTTTCCAGTTTACATTTTTCACCCATCGTCACTAAATTAAACAGGTTACCGTCTCGTCATCAAATTACTGTGCGTAGAAGCTTGCTGGGCACAGATTACTCACCGTTGTACGGTAACACTGACTAGTGGGATGCAGCCTCTGTGGCTGTGAGGTGCTTTAAGGAAGCAACACATCCTAAAGGTTAAGGCAAATACAAATGTAGCAGCTTACAGCCCAGCGGTATGAATATTGATTTCTCTAACGTCAAGTAACCCTTGCAGCTCCTCTCTCTCACTTCGTCCCTCCCCCACCCAAGTCGTTATACTGGCTTCAACATTGCCTTGTTGTGTTTCATTGCCTGTAACTCATTTTCACCTAGAACCACAGCGAACAATAGCCTGGTTAGTTTATCATCGTTACTTTTTTTGCATATCTTTCATTCATTTGTTCTATATCTCTCCACATCACCATCTATATCTCTCGTTTCCCCTGCCCCTGACTCTCATTCTGAGGACCCGAAACGTCACCTATTCCTTTTCTCCAGGGACGCTGTCTGACCCTCTGAGTTACTCCAGCTTCTTGTGTATATAAATGTCGAGAGTCGAGTGCTTCATTACTGTCACCGCACTCCCAAGGTCTCTACGCCCTTGAAGCACATTCTCTCCCACACAAATATTCAGAGATATGTTGTAAATACGTCCTGCTTCTCTTCGGATGGTACTGTATGTGGCAATTTTGTGACACTTCCCCACCAAAAGGTGCAGACACATAATGAAACATTCGTTCAATAAGGAAAAACAACAGCAACACATTACCAAAAAAAATTCTGGGAACTACACTATCTCTCTTCTGGATTGGGATACGTGTTATTCTGGAGGTGCTGAATGTTTGCTTTAGCCGATTCAGTTCTGCAGATGCTGTTGCTGTACTGAATGATTTAGTGCATTGGAGCATTTTATCGCAGCCTGTTTCAAGAGAAACTCACAGGCCTCCTGTAATTAAATCTTACTGCACTGTCACAAGCGTTCTTCTAATACGTTTACCCTGCTCCGCTGATGATCAGATGGGAGACATAACATGGGTTAGGGTCCCGGAGGAGAACAACTACTCATCTGAAGGCATTTGCTGTAGGAAATAGGAGAGATTTAAATATCAATAAACATCTCGAAATCAAGCAAGTAGCAGTCCTGTTTACCATGAAACCTCCAAGATGTTGCAAAAACACAGCTGCCTTCCGATTGTTTTTCAGTTCTTTCACCCAGGGTAGGGGAATCAAAAACCAGAGGACCTAGGTTTAAGGTGAAGGGGGAATGATTTAATGTGAACCTGAGGGACACCTTTGTCAAACAAATGATGGTGGGTATATGGAACGAGCCGCCAGAGTTTACTTAGACTTTTTAGTTTAGTTTAGAGATATAGCACGGAATCAGTCCCCGCTCTGACCAGCAATCCCCACAAACTAACACGATCCTACACACACTTGTTTATTTTAGTTAGTTTAGTTTATTGTCACGTGTGCCGAGGTACAGTGAGAAGCTTTTGCTTTTGCTGCGTGCAAACCAGTCAGCAGAAAGACAACACATAATTACAACCGATCCATTTACAGTGAGATCCATGATACGAGAAATGTGTAGATAGAGGTTCAGCCAGATTGGGAAGGATTACGAGATGGTTTGAGTAGGATGGAACTGCAGATGCTGGTTGATACCGAAGATAGACACAAAATGTTGGGAGTATTTTGGCCTTTGCGATCTCTCGGTTGCCGAACATTTTAACTCCCCTTCCCATGCCCACACTGATCTTTCTGTCCATTGCCAGAATGAGGCCACACGCAAATTGGAGGAACAGCTCCTCATATTTCGCTTGGGCAGCTGACAGCCCAGCGGCAAGAACGTTGATGTTGCTAATTTCAAGTAACTTCAGCATTTCTTCCCCTGTCCCCTCTCTCCCCCCTCCCCCACCCTAGTCGTCCTGTTCACATCCTTGTATCCCTGTCATTAGCGCATCTTCCCCAGCCAACAATAGGCCATTATGTTCTATGTCCCGCATATCTTGAGCTCATCTGGTGCCAGCCCTGTCCTGTTGTGGCCTTCTCTATCTTTCACTCTGAAGAAGGGTTCTGACCCTGAATGTCACCTGTTCCTTTTGTTAAGACATAGTTTGTTACAGTTACGCAAAACACCATTTATGAGACAATTTACTACCAAGGCAGGAGAGCCACCTGATTGATAGGGTTCAAACATGAGTCATAGAGAAATATAGTGTGGAAACGGGCCCTTCAAGCCAACTTGCCCACCCCGACCAACATGTCCCATCTACATGGGTACACAAAATTGCTGGAGAAACTCAGCGGGTGCAGCAGCATCTATGGAGCGAAGGAAATAGGCGACGTTTCGGGCCGAAACCCCTCCCTTTAATCCCCCCTCCCCCCCCCCCCCCAGCGATCAGATACAGCGCGGAAGCACGCCCTTTGGCCCAAGGAGTCACTGCTGACCAGCGATCACCCCGTGCACTAACGTACACACACCAAGGACAATTTTACAACTTTTACCAAAGCCAATTAACCTACAAACTTGCACGTCTTTGGAGTGTGGGGGGAGACTCCATGCAGTCATGGGGAGAACGTACGAACTCCGTACAGACAGCAGCAACTGTCTGGATCAAACACGGGTCTCTGGCGCTGTAAGGCAGCAACTCTACCGCCTCACTGCCGTGCCACCCTGTGGTAGCTCATACTCAATGGTATGAACATTACATTTTCATTTTTCATGTATTAACCCCTAATATTTTCCCTTCCCCCACCCCAGTAAGCACACTCTCCTACCATCGGGTTTTTGGGACCACTGCAGCCACTCTCATCGTTTCCCCTCCTCCATATGCAAATCTCCCATCCCCAAGAACCACATTTCCCTTTTATCCCCCCTCCTTCCCTCCCCCCCCCCCCCCCCCCCCCCCCCCCCCCCCCCCCCCCCCCCTTCCACCCATTCCTCCTCCTTCCGACTTTACATTTCACTCTTCTCCTTCTCTCTTTATCTGACTCCCTTTTCATCTTTTGGCTTGGTCACATACTCCACCCATCTGCCACTCATTCCCTCCCCCCTCACCTGTACCCACCTATCACTTGTCAGGGGTTGCCCCAAACCCACCTCTGTTATCCAGCTTTCTCCCCTCTGCCCCATCAGTCTGAAGAAGGGTCCCGATCCAAAACGCCGTCTGTCCATGTTCCCCCCCCAGATGCTGCCTGACCCACCGAGTTCCTCCAGCACTTTTGTTTTGTTGTTCAAGAATCCAGCATCTGCAAATTCTAGTGTCCTAAAAAATAAGGTGCCTGAGATGCCAAATTAAGCTGACCAAGGTAAATAAAGGGTTAACAGAAACTATATTGAAATTCAGTTGGTGCCAACATTGACCTAATTTTCCTTTCATCGCTGGGTTTCTGCTAACCTAAATTAGAACCTCATACCTCCTGGGGTTACAGGACCACTTCTTTAGATAATTGCTGGACACATTTTCCCATTGCGTCAAATATTTCTGCACATTTCTAGTTTAGTGTAGTTTATTGTCATGTGTACCGAGATATAGTGAAAAGCATTTGTTGCCTGCTTTCCAGTCAGCAGAAAGACAATACGTGATTGCAGTCGAGCCATTCACAGTATATACAGTATTCACAAATATACATGATAAGGGAGTCACGTTTAGTGCAAGGTGAAGCCAGCCAAGTCCGATCAAGGATAGTCCCAAAGTCACCAATGAGGTAGATCGTAGTTCCACACTGCTTTCTGGTTGTGGTAGGATGATTCAGTTGCCTGACAACAGCTGGGAAGAAACTGTTCCTGAATCTGAGGGTGTGTGTTTTCACACTTCTGTACATTTTGTCTGATGGGAGAGTGGAGAAGAGTGAGTGGCCAGTGTGCGACTCGTCCTTCGATGTTAATGATACAGCAAGATCAATGTTTCGAAGCCTTAGAACAGCTTCAGGAGTGCAGTGAAGAGGCATCGACTGGAATATGCCCCGGAGATGACTGCATTTGGTGTCAATGTAATTCTGCCAGTGGAGGTTTACCAGAATGCTGCCTGGATTAGAAGGTATTAACTAGAAGGACAGGTTGGACAAACTTGGATTGTTTTTTCTGGAGCATCAGAGGTGTAGAGGAGAACTGGTAGATGTTTTATACAAATTATGAGAGGCATAGATAGGGTAGACAGTCGGAACCTTTTTATCCCAGTGGAAATATCAAAAACTAGCGAGCATTGCATTAAGGTGAGAGTGGCAAAGTTTAAACAAAATGTGCGGGACAAGTTTTGCCAGGTGTGGTGGTGGAGGCAGATGTGCCACCGTGCCGCCGTTATATGTAGGAAACAGAAGGATCTGGATCTTGTGCAGGCAAAGGAGTTTTTTTAACTTGGCATCATGTTTGGCACAAGCATTGTGGGCCGAAGGGCCTGTTCCTTTGCTGGACTGCTCTACGTTCTATGAGATTTTGCAGAAGATGAGCTGGAACCTCATACAGCAATGGCACATTGACCTAGAAAATTAATGTCAAAATTAGTTTAAGGCCGAGGCTGAATGTGTTTGTTAGTAACACGGCATCACTATCAACCTGCAGATGCATTTACATTGATTACTTTGGCTAATTAAACTATTCAATCACAGCACAAGATATCCCAAAGTACTTCACATCAATGAAGTTTGCTTTTTGCTGCTCTCTGAGGAACAGGGCAGTTAATTTTATGTGTTCGATAATTTCTAGACCGCAAGCTTCCAGAAACACTGGCGAGGTCTTCTTCAGTGATGAATAACAGTCAAGGCATTGAGGAGAAGTCCACCTAGTGCTGAGGGATATTTTATCTTCACCACTATAGAGTCGTAGGGTAGAGTCTTAGTTAAGCCACACCTTGGTGTGAAAACTCTTGGATTTCAAATTGCCCCTTTCTCTCCAATCTACACAATATTCTCAAGTTGGAAAGATGTCATATAAAATCATGAGATGAAGGAGATGAAGAGGAATTTCTTAGTCAGTGGGTGGTGAATCTGTGGAATTCATTGCCACAGAAAGATGTGGAGTGCAAGTCGATGGATATTTTTA
Source organism: Leucoraja erinaceus (assembly GCF_028641065.1). NCBI lineage: Eukaryota > Metazoa > Chordata > Chondrichthyes > Rajiformes > Rajidae > Leucoraja > Leucoraja erinaceus. Next base: position 10,572,378 of record NC_073394.1, read on the forward strand.
AGGCAGAAATCGAAGGATTCTTGATAAGTACAGGTGTCGGGGGTTATGGGGAGAAGGCAGGAGAATGGGGCTGAGAGGGAAAGATAGATCAGCCATGATTGAATTGTGGAGTAGACTTGATGGGCCGAATGGCTTAATTCTGCTTCTATCACTTATGATCTTATGAATAGATTGGGTAGATGCACAGTCTCTTGCCCAGAGTAGGGGTATTGAGAATCAGAGGCCATAGGTTTAAGGTGAAGGGGGAACGATTTTATTGGAACCTGAGGGGTAACATTTTCACACAATGGGTGGTGGGTGTATGGAACGGGCTGCCGGCGGAGGTAGTTGAAGCAGGGGCTATCGCAATGTTCACAAAGCAATTGGACAGGTTCATGGATTGGACAGATTTAGAGGGATATGCGCCAAATGCAGGCATGTGGGACTAGTGTAGATGGGACATGTTGGTCGGTGTGGACAAGTTGGGCTGAAAGACCTGATTCCACGCTGTATGTTTAGTTTAGTTTAGAGATATAGCGTGGAAACAGACACTTCGGCCTACCGAGTCAGCGCCGACCAGCGATCCGCACATTGACACTATCCTACACACACTAGAGACAATTTACATTTATACCAAGCGAATTATCCTACAAACCTGTAATTCTTTGGAGTGTGGGAGGAAACCGAAGATCTCGGAGAAAACCCACGCAGATCAAGCTCCGTACAATGTACAAGCTCCTCACAGACATGACCAGCAGTTAGGATCGAACCTGGGTCTCTGGTGCTGTCTTCTTCTTCTTGCGTATGGCGTGCACAGCCTAAAGTTGCAGGACAACTTGTTCTATTTGATCTTATTTGATTGTGCACGGCAGGTCGATTGCATTCGTTGAAACAGGGCGGACCACGTGAAGGTTGCAATCTCCCACCCCTCTGGTGCTGTTAGGCAGCAGTTCCACTACTGCACCACCGTGCCACTGTGTCTTTCTCAAAAAATGCCCCCTCACCATTTCCCAAATGTACTTGTGAGGAAGAGTTCCTTGCATTGCCCGACCTAGACTGGAGCTGATCCAGAGACCGAAATAGAACTCCCAAGCGCACGTTTGTAAAATCACTACCTCATGAAAATCTATTAAATTGATTCTTACAGCTTGCATTTGCTGTCAATATCATTCAGACAGTGGGGACAGTGCAGAATGTTATAATTGAAGTACTGACTACCAGGTTTTAGAAGGAAGATTAAGGTCAGTTGCAGTCACCCTATAGTCAGCATGGACAAGATGGGCTGAAGGGCCTGTTTCCATACAGCCCGACAACTCTGTATTTTTTTAAATCAATCTGTCCATTTTTCTCAGCAGCTTATATACACCTCAAATAAATCAAGGCTCCAACACAGAGGCTGAATGAGAGAGTAGCTTTACTTTAGACTTTAGAGATACTGCGTGGAAACAGGCCCTTCGGCCCAACGAGTCCGCGCCGACCAGCGCTCACCCCGTACACTAGAACGACCCCACACACTAGGAACAATTTACAATTTACAGAAGCCAATTAACTTACAAACCTGTACGTGTGGGAGGAAACCGGAGCACCCAGAGAAAACCCACGCAGTCACAACGAGAACACAAAACTCTGTACAGGCAGCCCCCATAGTCATGATCGAACCCGGGCCTCTGGCGCTGTAAGGCAGCAACTCTACCACAGCGATACTGTGCCTCCACAGATCTATGGAGGATTTGTCATTCGGTCCATCTAGTCCACTCCGCCATTCAATCGTGGCTGATCTCTGCCTCCTAATCCCATTTTCCTACCTTCTCCCCATAAACCATGACACCCGTTCTAATCAAGTCACCTGTTTTTCCCTGCTGCCTGCTAGCTTGCACCGAATGGACCGAAGGGCCTCTTCTCTGTGTCACAATGATCAATGACACGATATTTTAAAAAGCACACACTGAAATATTTATTCGATTCTTGTTTCAATTTGAACAGCAAGCCTTTTTGTTTGGTTTTGAAGTAAAAGGGATATTTTGTAGTTAAGGAGTTTGATGAAAAGGCATTGAATGTGAGCACGACAGGCAGTCAATATAGATGTGGAATTATTGATCACCTTTTGGATTGGAGTGTCATTGATGAGACAAGTAGATGGTAGGAGTGGGAGCTGCTTACATCAAATGGCAATTCATGATGTCAGTTTCATGCTTAACACAGCTATCAGTGAATCTCTCTGCATTCGTCAGATTCTGAACATGCAAAACGTACTTTTCATCTGCATTCATTCACCGACGCTCCGCTAATTATTGTTCGTAGAAAGGTCCAGACAGATATTGGCCTTCGATGGACTACAAACTGCTGAGATTTTGTACATCCCAAAATCGTGCGTCACTGCCTACGTCACCATGCACCATGCGCGCATCACGATGCGTAAACGATGTCACGTAAATGACGCGCAAATGACGCCCAAGTGGGACAGGCCCTTAACTCAGCGGGTATGGAATATATGACATTCCGGGTCGACACTGTTCTTTCTCTCCGGAGATGCAGCCTGACTCGCTGAGTTATGGCAGCATTTTGTATCCATCGTCGGTTTAAACCAGCATTTGCCGTTCCTTCATGCTACCTCGGCAAGGCCGGCAGCATAATCAAGGATGATTCGTACCCTGGCCACTCCCCTCTTCTTCCCCCTCCCATCGGGCAAAAGGTACAGAAGTGTGACTATGCACACCTCCAGATTCAGGGACAGTTTTTTCACAGCTATCACCAAGCAACTGAACCACCCAGCAGCAACCAGAGAGCAGTGCTGAACTACTAACTACCTCATCAGGGACACTCGAATATCTGTGATCGGACTTTACCGGCTTTACCTTGCACTAAACGTTATTCCTTTATCATGCATCTGTACACTGTGAATGGCTCGATTGTAATCATGTATTGTCTTTCCGCTGACTGGTTAGCACGCCACAAAAGCTTTTCCCTGTACCTCGGTACACGTGACAATAAACTAACCTGAACGGAACTGAACTTCCTGCAGATATTGGCCTTGTTGATACCAGTGTCAATGCTTAGTAGTCACAGAGTTGTACAGCACAGATAAAATCCGTACAGCCCAACATGCCCATGATGACCATCTATACCAGTCACTTTTACAAGCACCTGCTCCTTGGCCATGTATGCCTTGGCAATTGAAGTACTTGTCACATTAGATTAATTTCTCTGCTATTAAAACTCTATAAATAAAAGGTCTGAGCAAAATCCTCACTGAAATGCATTTGTCCTCTGCAGCGTGCTTTTGTCCTACTGAAAGCAGAGGATCTAGCAGACGTTTGTATGGGTATGGATTCGTAATTAAGCAAAGTGCTCCTGCTTTAGTTAAGAGAGTCAAGAGTCAAGTCAATGACTTGGGGACGGTGCAGAGAAAGCCCATTTGAATTGATTCCTGAGATGAAGGTGTTAATGTACGAAGAGAGGTTGGAGCCAGTGGGGACTGACACTGAGTGGAGTCTGCAAGAGTTGTGGAACAGATGGACCAAGGAGTACAAATACATAGTTTGCTGAGAATTACATCTCAGGTGAACAGGGTGGGGAAGAATGCTTTTGGCACCTTGGCCTTCATCAATCAGGGCATCAAGTTGGTAGTTGGGATGTTATGTTACAGTTGCAGGTAATATCGCAACGTTTAAGGAACATTTAGACCGGTACATGGATAGGGTAGGTTTAGTGGCGAAGATCTCGGAGAAAACCCACGCGGTCACAGGGAGAACGTACAAATTCCGTACAGACCGCACCCGTGGCTGGGATCGAACCTGGGTCGCTGGTGCTGTAAAGTTGTGACTCCACTGCTGTGCCCGTGTGGTGCTGTTCTATGTTCTAACTACTGCGATAGAACAGCACCACACGGGCACAGCAGTGGAGTCACAACTTTACAGCACCAGCGACCCATGTTCAATCCCAGCCACAGTGCTGACCGGGGACTCTGGTGCCGACGACTCACCTCACCGTCGCGGAGCTGGCCGAGTCCGGAGTGGGTGGAGCGGTGGTGGAGCGCTGCTGCTGCTGCGGCCCGACCTCCGGAGATTCGGAGGCTGCAACTGCGGGTCTGGCGGACGGCGGCACCGGGAGCCCGCAGGTCCCTGGAGGGAGATCGCTTTTCAGGGCTCCTGCAACGGCGACTTCTCCCGCCCGAGTTGCGGGGTCGAAGAGCTCCTGGAGCGGGGCCTGACATCACCGCCCCGTGCGGCTTGGAATGGCCGCGGGACTCTGCGAGCGCACGCCGGGGGCTCTAACACCAAGACCCGGTGTGCGACCTTGCACCACCCGGCGTGGCTTTAATGGCCGCGGGATAATCGCCATCGCCAGCCGGGGGCTTTGACTTTGACTCTGACATCGGGGGGGGGGGGAGTGCAGTGGAGAGATAAGTTTTTTTGGCCTTCCATCACAGCGATGTGATGGATGTTTATGTAAATTATGTTGTGTCTTGGGTCTATTTGTTTGTAATGTATGGCTGCAGAAACGGCATTTCGTTTGGACCTTAAGGGGTCCAAATGACAATTAAATTGAATCTTGAATCTTGAATCTTGCATCAGTATGTTGCCCAGGTAATCAAGAGGAGATGTTTCACTGATCTCATCTTTTGGCAATATGCCTGATAATTTACCAATATGCCTCTGCTCCCATTATTAACTTGAGGCAGTGAACGTTCTTTCCTCGACGTGATCGCGTACAAGCTTGTTTTGACCGGATAGAAAGGATTTCCAATCGAGAGTTTGTTGGGAAGTTTTTGTATCGTTCCGTTGAATCATTTTTCCTTTTGTCTTTTCCTTCGCCATGACCTGGCATACGGCGTATGGTGGCTCTCAGTCGCGGTGAGCGACGAGGAGGAGAGTGCCACCTTGTTTGAGCACGTGTCCAAGACGTCGGACGATCCTTTTGACACGCCCTCGGGGTCCGTCCAGCTCCTGTCTATTAAGCCGCTGACCGCACAAACCGGGTATACCCAGTCCGGCTCAGAGAAGAGTCCCGAGATACCAGCAGTCAACGGGGAGGTAAGTTGGATCAATTGATTCAATACTTTATTCTCACACGTGACAAGTCACAGTGGAATTCTTTGCTTGCATACCCACGGTATGCAAATAGTCGCCACATAAAGGGCACTGACAGGGTCACAAAGCCATAAGGACATAAGAAATAGGAGCAGAATTAAGCCATTTGGCCCATCAAGTCTACTCTGCCATTCAATCATGGCTGATCTATCTCTCCCTCCTAATCCCATTCTCCTGCCTTCTCCCCATAATCCCTGACACCTCTCCACTTACCGGACCGCCCTCCTTTGCTCTCTCCTACCCCTCCCCCACGCCAGGTCCTCCTTACCTGTCTAAATATTCCTTAAATGTTGCAACAGTCCCTGCTTGGACTACGTCCTCAGGCAGCTCGTTCCATACATCCACCACCTTTTCTGTAGGAAAGTTGCCCCTCAGCTTCTTATTAAATTTGCCCCCCCCTCCTCACCTTAAACATATGTCCTCTGGGTCACGATTCCTCTGGGTAAACTACTCTGCACGTACCCTATCTATTGCTCTCATGATCTAGTACACCTCTATAATATCTTTCCCTTGTCGTACCATTATTTATGGGAGATTGCTGTTCACAGATGAGCAGTACTAACCTACCATGGTGGCCACTCTTCAAAAACATATCAAAATATGGTTATATGTAATATATTTTGAGATGTTTGTAAATCCATAAAAGGTAGTATGGTAAATTAAACTCTTTATTGCCGGGGCACCCAGCGGTGGCTCGCTGAGAACGAAGGGGAGACCCTGTAGGTGGGGAGGGGGAGGGGGAGGCAGTAGATACGACTGTTCCGTGGACTATTCCAACTTTGCCAGTACCAAACCGTGGCGTCACTTGTATACCGCCCAGGTGAGGTCCGCTGTATGGTTTTACCAAAACAAAGCGCTACGCATGTACCTACGTACGTGTGACAAGACAGTGCCATTGAATCATTGAATTGGAATCTTTTTGTCCCCACAAGGTGAGCAAAGCTCTGAAGCAGAAGTCTGACATTGAGCACTATCGCAACAAGCTCCGCCTGAAGGCCAAGAGGAAAGGCTATTATGACTTTCCCGAGTTTGAGAACAACCAGCCCAGCTTGGAGCAGCAGAGGAAGGTCTACGAGAAGGGGCAGATGGAAGATGGAAGGGGCCGAGCACTGGAGGCTGAGGTGCGGGGTTCATCCACCTTCTCTGAAGCCAGAAACAGGTGAGGACTACGGAGCATGAGATACCTGGGGGCAGGGCAGGGCTGGGCGGGAAGGGTTGAGTGGTAGAGAGGGCAGGAGCCAGTGCAAGGATGAGTGGTGTAGAGCGCAGGAGCCAGTGCAAGGATGTGGAAGAGAGCGCACAGGAACCGGTAGAAGGATGAGTGGACGAGAGAGCAGGAATCGGGGTGACGGAGGTGAGGAACTGGGATGAGGGAGGTAGAAGAGAAGGCAGGAACCAGTGTGGGGGTGAGTGGAAGAGAGAGCACAGGAACTGGTGCAAGGGTGAATGGTAGAGAGCGCAAGAATTGGGGTGAAGGAGGAAGAAGAGAGGACAGGAACATGGGTGAGAGCAAGCAGAGATTGTAAACTTGAACTAAGAGATAAGATAAGATAAGATAAGATAAGAGATAAGATACATTTATTGTCATTTGGACCCCTTGAAGTCCAAACGAAATGCCGTTTCTGCAGCCATACATACAAACACATAGACCCAAGACACAACATAATTTACATAAACATCCATCACATCGCTGTGATGGAAGGCCAAATAAACTTATCTCTCCACTGTACTCTCCCCCCCCCCGATGTCAGAGTCAAAGTCAAAGCCCCCGGCTGGCGATGGCAATTGTCCCGCGACCATTTAAGCCACGCCGGGTGGTGCGAGGTCGCACACCAGGTCTTGGTGTTAGAGCCCCCGGTGTGCGCTCGCAGAGTCCCGCGGCCATTCCAAGCCGCGCGGGGCAGTGGTGTCAGGCCCCGCTCCAGGAGCTTTCAACCCCGCAACTCGGGCGGGGGAAGTCGCCCAGCGAGAGCCCCTTGAAAAGCGGTCTCCCTCCATTTGCCGCGGGCTCCCGGTGCCGCCGTCCACAGACCTGTCGTTGGGGGCCTCCGACTTTCCGGTCGTTCCGCAGCAGCAGGAGCAGCAGGCAGCAGCGCTCCTCCATCCAACCGTTCCGGACTCGGCTAGCCCCGCGACGGCGACGGTGAGTTGTAGCCACCAGAGTCCCCAAGGGAGGCCGCTCCTGTTGCGGCCCCAACGACAACGGAAACCCGACGAGAAAAGGTCGGGTCTCCAGTGCAGGGAGAGATTTAAAAAGTTTCCCCCCCACCCCACCCCCACCCCCCCACACACACACACCCCCCAACAAAAAAATAACAAAAACTACATTAAAACACAGACAGAAAATAATAAAACGCGGACAGACTGCAGAGGCCGCTGCTGGCCAGAGCCGCGCCGCCCACCGACTAAGTGGTGAGTCTGGTGCAGAACCATCGGGATTTCTAAACGGTCAGCCAGTGGACTAGCGGAGTTTGACTTTAATGCAATGTAATCTTTGGGTTGCACTGTCTTCATTTTACAAAGCTATTCTTTGCTCCAGTGTGGTGCTGCTCTCCGCTTCGAGGAATGCATTGCATCAAAGTATCTGTGCCGCGTTTCGCCCAGCTTTTCCAATGTCCAAAACGCCGCTTGATGTTGCGCATTTGAGGAACGTTTTCCTTTTGTTCACTGAGGATTGGCTGGAAATGTGTGGGAAGGAGCTGCAGATGCTGGTTTAAACCCAAGATAGACACAAGGAAGCTGGAGTAACTCAGCGGGACAGGCAGCATTTCTGGAGAGAAGGAATGGGTGACGTCCCGGGTCGAGACCCTTCCTCAGTCCAAACGACACTCTTGTTATTTTGCCAATATTTTGCCAATATCTCCGTGGATTGTCTCCTTGTCATGGTGGGGTCCTGAGATCCCGAGAGCGATGCCGTCTGGAGCTATGCTCCTGGTAGGGCCACCCATGGCGGTAAGGTCGAGGGGGAGGTCTCTGACAAAGAACAACACAACCAAGACCTCAACGGTGGAACAAGCGGAGGACGATGGCTGACCTTAGTGGAACGTCACAACGGCTGGGAAGGCGGATGAAGGCTGCCGCAGAAAAGGGTCTCCGGTCGTCTTGGACATCATGGGGGGGGGTCCTGATCCGGGGGGGGGGGGGGGGGGGGGTTGGGGGGGCTAAGAAATGTTCTCCATGTCCTTCAATCTTAGTGCATGCCCATTATACAGTGATGGTCATGGAAATCCATCATGTAGGCAGCAGTGAAGTAGGTAGAACTACGAACGAGGTTCTGCTGAGGTAGCATGAGCTTCTGTGGCCTATATTAAGAAACATAACCACAATGGTAATGAAGAAATAAGGAACTGCAGATGCTGGTTAATACACCTAAGGGGAAAAAGTACAGGAGTAACCCGACTGGTCAAGCAGCATATCTGGAGAACATAGATAGGTGACCTTTCTGGTCAGGACCCTTCTTCAGATTGATTGTGTGGAGGGGGGGATTTCGTGTTGTTTCGTGTTAGCCGTTGTGACGTTCCACTAAGGTCAGCCATCGTCCTCCGCTTGAGGGGAGAGGCAGGACAAAGCATGACAAGAATAAGATGGACAGAGGAGAGGGTGCAGAGAAGATTTACAAGAGTTTTGCCAAGACTCGAGGGTCTGAGCTTCAGGGAGAGGTTGAGCAGGCTAGGATGCAGGAGGATGAGGGGTGGTCTTATAGGGGTGTACAAAATCACGAGAGGAATACATCCGGTGGATGCACAGACTCTCTGGCCCAGAGTAGGGGAATCGAGAACCAGTGGACCTAGGTTTAAGGTGACGGGGGAAAAATGTTATAGGAATCTGAGGGGCAACTTTTTCACGCAAAGGGTGGTGGTTGTATGGAAGGAGCTACTGGAGGAGGTGGTTGAAGCAGGGACTCTCGCAACTTTTAAGAAGCAATTAGACAGGTACATGGGTATGACAGCTTTGGAGGAATAAGGCCAAAAGCAGGCAGGTGGGACTAGTGTAGATGGAAATGTTGATCGGTGTGGAAAAGTTGGGTCGACGGGCCTGTTTCCATGTTGTATGTCTCTTTGATTCTATGCGATGGTTGGAGCAAAGGCCAGAGATCTTTGTAATGCTATGTGTTCCATGTACTGGGAGATGGATTGAAAGAGCATTGGAGTGTTGGATGCATCCATTGTCAGGAGCCTTGGTGGGCACATGGCTTACAACAGAGTGGCACGGTGGCGCAGCAGTAGAGTTACTGCCATACAGCGCCTGAGACCTGGGTTAGATCCTGACTGCGGGTGCTGTCTGTATGGAGTTTGCACGTTCTCCCCGTGACCTGTGTGGGTTTTCTCCGAGATCTTCGGTTTCCTCCCACACTCCAAAGACGTACAGGTTTGTAAGGCTAATGGCATGGTATAAATGTATAAAGGAGGCAGGGTTCTCTGGATGCTTTCAAGAGAGAGCTAGATAGGGCTCTTAAAAATAGTGGTCAGGGGATATTGGGAGAAGGCAGGAACGGGGTATTGATTGGGGATGATCAGCCATGATCACATCAAATGGCGGTGCTGGCTCAAAGGGCCGAATGACCTACTCCTGCACCTATTGTCTACTGTCTATAAATGTAAAATTGTTTCTAGTGTGTGTAGGATAGTGTTAATGGGCGGGGATCGCTGGTCAGCACGGACTTGGTGGGCCGAAGGGCCTGTTTCCACGCTGTATCTCTATGTTAAACTAAATTAAACCCAGTTCCTGCAGTGCGGGGGCATGTTGCAAAGCGATTGTCCGTTCCAAGTGACGGTGTTCCAGCTTCCCGCTGCAAGTGCGTTAATTGTTCTCTTGTTTTGATGTATCTGGAATCCACGCAGGCAGTCGCAGGTGAAGAACACGGTGTACAGGAGCAGGCAGTCCCTGAACAGTCCGAGTCTGGGTGGCACCGAGATGGATCTGCTGGTCACGCGGGAGAAGTCACGACGAGGCATTCGCAACAATGGATATGACGTGAGTCCGTTTGGTGCAGAGTCTAGAATTGTCATATGCACCTACGATAGGTACAATGACATTCTTACTTGCAGCAGCATAACAGGCCTGTAAACACAAGCCGGCACAACGGTGCAAGCGTTAAAGTTGCTGCCTTAAGGGCCTGTCCCACTTACGCGACCTTTACATAGAAACATAGAAATTAGGTGCAGGAGTAGGCCTTCGGCCCTTCAAGCCTGCACCGCCATTCAATATGATCATGGCTGATCATCCAACTCAGTATCCCGTACCTTTCTTCTCTCCATACCCCCTGATCCCCTTAGCTACAAGGGCCACATCTAACTCCCTCTTAAATATAGCCAATGAACTGGCCTCAACTACCCTCTGTGGCAGAGAGTTCCAGAGATTCACCACTCTCTGTGTGTGAAAAAAGTTCTTCTCATCTCGGTTTTAAAGGATTTCCCCCTTATCCTTAAGCTGTGACCCCTTGTCCTGGACTTCCCTAACATCGGGAACAATCTTCCTGCATCTAGCCTGTCCACCCCTTTACTTGCTGGAGACGGCGAAATTTTCAACATGTTGAAAATTCAGCGGTGACCAGAAAGATGCTACGACTCTTTGGAGACCTCTCATGACCATACAGGCGACCTCTGGCGACATGTCGCGGGTGACCTCTCATGACCATAGGATGGTCAGGCCAGCCTGTATGGTCGTGAGAGGTTTCCTATGGTCGTGAGAAGTCTCCAAAGAGTCGTCGCTCCTTTCTGGTCGCTGCTGAATTTTCAACATGGTGAAAGTTTTGGCGACCTATCACGGGTGCCGGCGGTCGCCTGTAAAGGTCGCGTAAGTGGGACAGGCCCGTAACAACACCAAAGACCCGGGTTTGATCTTGACTGCGGGTACAGTCTGTACAAAGTTTGTACGTTCTCCCCATGACTGCGTGGGTTCTCTCCGGGTGCTCTGGTTTCCTCCCACACTCCAAAGACGTACAGGTTTGTAGGTCGATTGGCTTTTGTAAAGATTGTAAATTGTCCCTAGTGTGTGGGATAGTGCTAGTGTACGAGGATTGCTGGTTGGTGCGAACTCGGTGGGCCGATGGGCATGTTTCATCGTTGTATCTCTAACCTCTAAACTTTAATCAATGCATATAGATAACAAAGCAAATAATTAAATTGATTCATAAACCCCACAAAATACAACCCCCAAAAGTCCTCAGTGCAACCAAAGGCAGTTCATTGTTCATTGGCGTTGGTGTTATGCTACATTTAACACCATGATAGTGGTTGGGACCAGATAGTTCAGATTCCTGTACATTCTTCCTGATGGTAGGAGTGAAATGAGAGTGTGATCAAGGTGGTGTGGGTCTTTGATGACACTGGTTGCCTTTTTTGAGATAGCGCCTCCTATAGATTCCTTTGATTAGCAATGTTCCAAAATTTTGAGATTTAAAAAATCAAGTCTGCAATTTATTTCATCAGATAAAGCATAACAATAAGTTTAATTTGACACCTAATTCACTTTCATATCTCAAGTAATAAAAAAGTTATGGCCATTTTCATACTCGGAAATTAGCATCTGGTTCCCTATTGATTTTCTATGGACATAACAAAAAAGCTGTGATCGTGGCCAGTCAAAAGCCCATAACCTTCTTAAAAATTAAGAGAACTGAATGAAATTTTCAGTTATCATAGATTGAAGCATCTGAAACAAATATAAAATAATCTTACTTGGATGACCTGAAAGTAAAGCATATAATTAGTTAGTTACCCAATTGTAGCTAATTTCAAACTTCAATTACTAGATCTAAACATCTATCCATTTCTTAATAAATGATTAACATTTTTAAATAGCCCAAGTGTCCAAATAATATTCACAAATAATTCACAATAAAACATGATTTTAAAATCTCATTTACATCAATTTATAGGCCAAATGGAAGGAATTTAGTGTTCAATTGCTGTAAATTAAAGTCAATCAGCTTTCTAGTGGGTTCCTGTGAATGCGCTGGTTTAGAACGTTCACATTGCGCTGGATTTGTGCCCTCAAGTGCCCAGAAAAATACTGCGGGATATAAAGAGCCCAAAATGAACTACTCGCTATAGAAAACTTTATACACAGGGTTATATACAAGCCCCATTTAATGTAAAAATAAGGTACATACCTTTAATTGTTTGCTTTATAAAACCCTGGGGCTGCGAGAGGTTGCGGATTGAGAGAGTGATTTTTAAACTACTATAACTATTATACAAGGCCATAAAAACTAATAATACCTTTTGCAACCTAGTAATAATCGCGTTTTAAACCCGCCCCCTCTAAACAGCGCCAAAATCGCGCACACGGGGTAGGGCAGATGCTCAGCCACGATTCAGGTAGGTTTTGTAACATACCTACTTTGATGGCAGGGAGGTCAGTACCTGTGGTAGAGTCTATATGGCACAGAAATATGCCTTTTGGCCTAACTTGCCCGAACCACCTGAATTATTCCCATTTGCCTCCATTTGGAAACCTTTATTAATGACGTACCCGGCTAATATATTTAATCCAACTCCACCTCCTCTGGTAGCTTGTTCCATATGCGCGGCACCCTCTGAGAGAAAACATTGCCCTTCAAGTCCCCTTTCCCCTCTCACTTAAAACCTGTGTAGTCCAGTTCCAGACTCCCCGACACTGGGTAAAAAGACTGCGACCATTCGCCTTATCTATGGCCAGGTTGGACTACTTTTTTCAAGTCAAGTCAAGTCAATTTTATTTCTATAGCACATTTAAAAACAATTCTTGTTGACCAAAGTGCTTTACATCCGTGGAGGTACTAATGTTCTACAAACAGTGGTACATAGATCTAACAATACATACATAAATACATACATACAGCGCTCCCTCAAAGGACCTCAAGAAACGTTTGTGCGTAAAAATAAGTTTTAAGTCTAGACTTAAAAGAGTTGATGGAGGGGGCAGTTCTGATGGGAAGAGGGATGCTGTTCCATAGTCTAGATGCAGCAACCGCAAAGGCACGGTCGCCCCTGAGCTTATGCCTGGACCCATTCCTTTTTGCATCAACATTTGTGCCATGCTCTCCAACCTCCCAGTGAGTTTGAGTAGCATTTAGCTCTAGTAGAGGCTTAGTTTTATCCAAGCAATGGCACACACCAGGAGACATTTACAGTAAAGCAAGAGGTCTCTCTTCAATTGCCCCTGCCCTACGCAGAGTGCCCTGATGCTAATATGAGCAAAGGAGGTCACTGTCTTCTTTCTTTCAGTCCTCAGAGAGAATGGGTATGTGGAACTGTTTGAGGGGCTATTGGAAAGTTGATGGTGTCTACCAGAGCAGCATTCCCTCAGTACACCACCGTGCAAACTATTAAAATACTGCAGTACTTTGCAAAGCAAACACAGAGTGTACAGGAAGGAACTGCAGATGCTGGTTATACACCCAAGATAGACGCAAAATGCGGGGGTAACTCAGCCGGACAGGCAGCATCTCTGGAGAGGAGGAATGGATGATGTTTCTGGTCTGAAGAAGGGTCTCGACCCGAAACGTCACCCATTCCTTCCCTCCAGACATGCTGCCTGTCCCGCTGAGTTAAGGCGACTGTCCCCACTTTTTTAAGGCGACTGCCGGCAACTGTCATAATTGTAGCAGGTCGCCAAATAAACGATGACTGGATCCCCCCTACGACAATGTCTACGACAACCTCCTACAACCTACCGCCTAGTCGATGTCAAGCTACGGACTACCGACAACCGGCGACCCATTACGACGTCCACCTACGACCACACCTACGATAACCCACGGCCACACAGGCGACAGGCGACAGCCGAAGTCAACCTACGTCCACCCGCGACAAGCTACGACCCTGTTGCCGACAACCGAAGACAATTCAGTCGCCGGAACCTGTCGCCGGTTGACGTGGGTTGACGTAGGTAGTCGCCAATGGAATTCCCCGAAGTCGGCGCCAGCGACAACGTACGTCACCTGGCGACAACCTACGACAGCGCCTACGTCAGGAGAAGTCAAGCTACGCTCATTGGCGTCAACCCACTGTCGCCGAAAAATGTTGAACATGTTGAAAATCCAGCGGCGACCAGATGGACGCTACGACTCTTTGGGCGACTGAGGAGACGCCCCACGACCATACAGGCCACACCCCGGCGACCAGGTGGCAACAGCGTAGTTGCCTAAAAAATACCTTAAGTGGGACAGGCCCTTTACTCCAGCATTATGTGTCCAACACACAGTGTACTGTGGCCATTACGGAGCTATGAGAGAGTGGAGATGATAGTGCACAGTGGGCACAGACTCTTCAGTGTGCAAAAGCATTTGTATCTATAAATCAATGAAGCAGTGTGATACTGTGATGGATGACTACAGGAATGTTTTGCACAGCGTATAATCAAAGTCTTCAGCAGCTGTCTGTAACTTGTAGAAGATGATTGAAGTTTCTGCTGTTGGTACCCTGAGGAACAATGGCTAATGCAATCCACTTACCCAGGTGTGGCGGGAGAACGGCAACCTGGGACCGACGTTGATTGTATCATCGCCTGCCGCCATGCCACGGGCTTGGCTTTAGTTAGTATCGGAAATTCTGGCTGGGCGCAGTCACGGTAAACATTGCCGTCCTCCTCCGAAGGCGCAAATGAATTGCAAAGATTTAGCACCTTGTGTTATTCCAAAGCCATTCGCACAAGATTGATTATTCCAAATTATTGTCAGTCCTTGGTGGGCAGTCAAACACCACAGCTAACGTGCACTCAGCAGATATAATGGCACATGAGCAAATAAGATGGATGTCCAGTTAAACTGAATGCTGGTCACACTGATGAGTAATGGTGTCGTCCAGAGAGGGAGAGGGGCACACATCCATATACCCAGATATAAACACACACACACACACACACCCACACACAAACACACCCACACACACACACACACACACACACACACACACACACACACACACACACACACACACACACACACACACACACACACACACACACACACACATATAAACACTTACCTCCATCGATACACACACACACACACACACACACACACACACACACACACACACACACACACAAACACACACACACACACACTCACACATACACCCTCACACATACACCCATACACCCACATATAAACACTTACCTCCATCCATACACACACACATACATACATACATACATACACCCATAACCACACTCATCCCTACACCCAACAATAGGCACACTCATCCACACACCCAACCACACACACTCACACTCATTCATAACCCTCTGCGCATACTCACACATACACCCAATTAAACACACTCATACATACACCCAACAATACACTCACTCACACAGAAACCCAACCAACACAGTGGTGCAGCAGTAGAGTTGCTGCCCCACAGCACAAGAGACCTGTGTTCGATCCTGACTACGGGTGCTGTCTATATGAAGTTTGCACTGGTTTCTTCCCACATTCCAAGGCGTGCGGGATTGTAGGTTAATTGGCTTCTGTAAATCTGTACACTGTGGATGGCTTGATTGTAATCATGTATTGTCTTTCTGCTGACTGGTTAGCACGCAACAAAAGCTTTTCACTGTATCTCGGTACACGTGACAATAAACTAAACTCAAACTCAAACCCACGTACTGCTACTGGATGGATGAAATAACATTTAGTGCAAGGTAAAGTCTGATTAAAGATAGTTTGATGGTCTCCGATGAAGGAGATGGAAGGTCAGGACTGTTCTCTAGTTGGCAAGAGGATGTTTTTTTGTTTTAGAGATACAGTGCGGAAGCAGGCCCTTCAACCCACCGAGTCCACACTGACCAGCGATCACCCCGTACACTGGTCCTATCCTGCACACTCGGGCCAATTTACAGAAGCCAATTAACCTACAAACCTGCACGTCCTTGGAATGTGGGAGGAAACCGGAGCGCCCGGAGAAAACCCTCACGGTCACGGGGAGAACGTACAAACTCCGTACAGAGAGCGTCCGTGGTCGGGATTGAACCTGGGTCTCTGGCGCTGTAAGGCAGCAGCTCTACAGCAACATTGTGCGCCAGTGGTAACAGCTGGGAAGTAACTCCCTGAGTCTGGAGGCGTGCGTTTTCAAATCTTTGTAGCACCTTGGCTGTGTTGATGAATTGTGCTGACGTCCTCTGTCTCTCTCTCTCTCCCTCTCTCCCTCTCTCCCTCTCTCTCTCTCTCTCTCTCTCTCTCTCTCTCTCTCTCTCTCTCCCCTTGATTCCTCGGTTCTAAGACGGAGCCGGAGCTGATAGAGGAGACCAACGTGGACCGGGTGACGGAGCCACGGAACGCCGCCCGGGTCCGGCAGGCCAAAGGTCACTCGGAGTCATCCACCCTCAGCTCGCAGCCGTCCATCGACGAGGTGCGGCAGCATATGCACCAGCTCCTGGAGGAGGCCTTCAGCCTGGCATCGACGGGCAGGGTGGCACACAGCCGCCACCAGCTCCACTGCCCCGTGGGACAACCGCTCCCCTACACCGAGCTGGTCACCAGCGCCCCTGGAACCATGAGCAGGACCAGGGCAGGGTTCCAGTGGGTACCCGCCCATGCCCAGGACCTGTGCCAGTACAGTCTACCCAGACCCGTGAGTATCTCAACAACCTGGCAGAGTAGACTAGATGGGCCGAATGGCCTGATTCTGCTCCCATCACTTATGATCTTATGATCTGAACCTCGAGTTCCTTCCCCTCTACTTTCAGTTTTTCAGAAGTCAGCGGCACAGTGGCCAGCGGTAGAGTTGCTTCCTCACAGCGCCAGAGACCCAGGTTCGATCCTGACTACGGGTGCTGTCTATACGGAATTTGTACGCCCTCCCCATGACCTGTGTGGGTTTTCTCCGGGTGCTCCGGTTTCCTCCCACACTCCATAGGCATGGTTAATTAATTGGCTTGGTATAATTGTAAATTGTCCCTGGTGTGTGTAGGATAGTGTTAGTGTGTGGGGATCGCTGGTCGGCACGGACTCGGTGGGCCGACAAACGACAAACTCCGTACAGACTCCGTACAGACAAACACACATGGTCAGGATCGAACCCGGGCCTCTGCCGCTGTAAGGCAGCAACTCTACTGCTGCGCCACCGTGCCGCTGGTTTATGAAAAACTGAGGATAGTAAGGGTTTTTAGCTCAGGCCAGGCCTGCAATTACAACTTTTAAAAGGGCCTTCGGACAGCTACATGGATAAGAATGGTTTAGAGGGGAATTAGGTTGTTAGGAATAGGAGGAGAATTAGGCCATTCAGCCCATCAGGTCTACTCCGCCATTCAATCACGGCTGATCTATCTTTCCCTCCTAACCCTCCTGCCTCCTCCCCATAACCTCTTAAAATACCATCATTAAAACTATATCTAATGGAGATAAGGCTGCAATTAGAAAGATATGACTGAAGAAGTTACCTAACCCAGAAATGTTAACGAAAAATAGTTGAAGAAATGAAAAGTGTGAGTGACATTTATTTTCAGCCACATTTGATGTTAGTTTAGTTGAGTTTAGTTTGGAGATACAGCGTGGAGACAGGCACTTTGACCCACTGAGTCCACAGCGACCAGCAACCACCCATACATGAGTTCTATCCTGCGCACTAGGGTCTATTTACAGAAACCAATTAACCTACAAGCCTGCATGTCGTTGGAATGTAGGTGGTAACCGGAGCACCCGGAGAAAACCCACATGGTCACAGGGAGAACATACAAACTCCACACAGACAGTGCCCATAGACAGGATCAAACCCGGGTCTTGGTGCTGTAAGGCAGCAGCTCTACTGCTGCGACACTCTGCCACCTTACGTAGGGGAGAAGGGGGAGGGGAGAAGGCGGAGGAGAGAGGAGGGGAGGGAAAGGGGAAGGAGGGGACAAAAGGGGGAGAGAGGTGAAGGAAGGGGAGGGAGGGGAAGAGAAGGGAGGTGCAGGGGATTGAGGGGAAGGGGTGTGAGGGGAAGGGAAGGGAGGGGAAGCCCAGGGAGGGGAACGGGTGGGAAGGGAAGGGAAGGGAGGGAAAGGGAAGCAAGGGGAAGGGGAGGGAGGGGATCATGGCTGATCTATCTTTCCCTCACAACCCCATTCTCCTGCCTTCCCCCCGTGACCTCTGACACCTGTACCAATCAAGAATCTATCTCTGCCTTAAACATATCCACTGACGGCCTCCACAGCATTCTGTGGCACGGAATTCCACAGATTCACCACCCTCTTACTAAAGAAATTTCTCCTCATCTCCCAGGCCCCGTGCCGACAAATGCTCAACATAGATTAACCTACTCATTCCTTAAATTGTCCAAATGCAGGTATAAAGGACTAGCCCAGTGTGCTAATTCCTGCACTGTATTGGTCGATGTCACAATGATAACAGCATTGATTTCTGGAGATTGAGTCACACAATCACAATTGGTTGATCGAAGGGGTGTAAAATGATCCCAGGATCGTCCCTTGTCATCATTGATTTCCAATAATGAACTGTTAAATAATTAAAAGTTTTTTTCTGCAACAATTGCCATCAACTCAATTGTCGATTAGGCTTGTTTGGCCCATGACTCCAGCTATGGGGTGTTTGTATCCACGAGGTCCTGTACCGCCAACAGTGTACTCATATTTTAGCTTTTAACTCCGTCTGAGGAAGGACGTGCTGGCGTTGGAGAGGGGCCAGAGGATGTTTAGGAGAATAATCCCAGGAATGGGATCACATATGATGAGCGTTTGATGGCAATGGGCCTGTCCTCTCTGGAGTTTAGAAGGATGAGGAGGGGGGTGGGGGGATCTAATTGAAACTTACTGAATAGTGAAAGGCCCTGGGGACAGAGTGGATGTGGGAAGGATGTTTCCACGAGTGGGAGAGTCTAGGACCAGAGGCCACAGCCTCAGAATAAAAGGACGTACCGTTAGAAAGGAGACGAGGAGGAACTTCTTTAGTCAGAGGGTGGTGAATCTGTTGAATTAATTGCCACAGACGGCTGTGGAGGCCGTCAATGGATATTTTTAAGGCAGAGATTGACAGATTCTTGATTGGTATGGATGTCAGGGGTGATGGGGAAAAGGCAAAACGTCACCTATTCCTTATCTCCAGAGATGCTGCCCGATCCGCTGAGTTACTCCGGCTTTTTGTGTCTATCTTCAACATGCTTCCTATAGCTGGCCGATGAGAACCGCACACAGTACTCCAAGTGGGGTCTCATCAACGGCATCAAGATGTTCCCAATACTCTTCCCAATAAAGGCAAGCATGCCAAATACCATCTTCACCACACTGCCCACATGATTCTCCACTTTAAGGGGACCCATGCAGCTGAACTCCCAGATCTCTCTGTTCTACGACACACTCCAGAACTACCATTTACTGTGTAAGCCCCGCCCTGGGTTTAACTGGAGTGCAACATCTCACACGTGTCAGAGTTAAATCACATTTGCCATTCCTTGGCCTATCTTCCCAACTGCTCTACATCTGTTGTACACTTCCTCACAGTCCACTATGTCACCAATATTGGTGATATTGTTAATCTGCAAATTTATTAACAATGATAACTATATTACTATCTAAATTATGAATGTAGATAACCAACAGTGGATCCAGCACTGACTCTTGCAGCATGCACAAGTCACTTCTGTGTAAAAAGCCTGTCCCTTTCAAAGCTTTCCCCTTTCTCATTAATCCTAATTATCGACTTCCCCATTCTGGTAAATAAACTGCAGCTGTTTATCTAGTCGATGCCTCTGATGATTCTATAATGTCACTCCTCGACCTTCTTTTGCTCCAGGAAAAACAGTCCCAGCCAGTCCAGTCTCCATATAACTCAAGCCCTCCAGTCCCAGCAACATCCCGACAAGGCCTTGCCAATCTTTTGTGTACCCTCTCTAGTTTAAAGCACAACCTTCCTGTACTATGGCAACACAATGTTCCAGGCTGGTCTCACCAACATCTTGGACAGCTGTAACAAGTTGGCCCGATCTTATATCTTGTACTCAGTGCCCTGTCCGATGAAAGCAAGCGTGCTTTTTGTGCCTGTCGTCGGTTTAAACCAGCATCTGCAGTTCCTTCCTACTACACGCCCCCCATGCCCTCTTCACCACCACGTCTACCTGTGTTGCCGTTTCTCAAAATCTTCTCAAATTCTTCCAGGCGTACAGATATTCCCAACTCCCGGAGATGTCCGTTGGATCTCCGCCTCCCGTACCTCCCAGGAATGCGCCGGTTCCTGCCACGTCCCTCAGACGGTAAGGTGCCATTTGTTACCCTTGCGCTGCATTTCAGTCGCAGCATCACATAGTGCTAGATCGCAGGGCACTTCACACGAGAAAGAGTCGAATAATGGAGTCAAATAAATAAACAGACAGGTACAGAAGATAGATAGACAGACAGATAGATAGATAGACAGACAGATAGATAGACAGGCAGATAGATAGACAGGCAGACAAACACATAAATAAATGAATAAATAAGTAGATGAATGAATACGTGAATATATGAATATATACAAATATGTGTGTGCATGTCCAATATATATATATATATATATATTGGACATGGCCGAAACATCGCCCATTCCTTCTCTCCACAGACGCTGCCTGTCCCGCTGAGTTACTCCAGCATTTTGTGCCTACCTTCAATTTAAATCAGTATCTGCAGTTCTTTCCTACACATATATAAACGAATGAATGGATGTGTGAATAGATAGATAAATAAATGATGAATGAATGAATGAATAATTAAATAGATAAATGAATAAATAGATAGATACTGTAGATGAATAGAAAAATAAATAAATAAGTAAATGAATGAATGAATTGAATGAATGCATGAATTAATGATTGAATGAATGACTGATTGAATGAATGAATGGATTAATGAATGAACAGATTAATAAATGAACAGATCGAGGTAGCAGCTCTACCAGCTGCACCATTGTGCCACCCCCTCCCTGGTTTATCTGTTCCTGATGTATAATGCTTCTTAAGCAGACAGTACCCGTGGCCCGGTGCTGTGAGGCAGCAGCTCTACCCGCTGCGCCATGAGAATCTTTATCCAAGGCATATCTGGGTTAAGAGTAAACAAATTGGAGACAAAATAAATGACGGCTAATCAGGTGTAGGGATGAGTTAGTGCCGGGAGGAAGAGTGATAAATTGATCTCAGGTTTACAAATGGTGCATGGCGAGAGGTGAGAAAGGGGAGCAGTGGAAATGTTGTAATGAAATATTGCTTTAATATAAAACCAGACTGCAGAGATCTCCCTGTTGCCAAGCATGTTATGTCCCCTTCCCATTCCCACGCTGACCTTTCTGTCCTGGGCCTCCTCCAATGTCAGAGTGAGACCACATGCAAATTGGAGGAACAGCGCCTCATATTTCGCTTGGGCAGCTTACACCCCAACTGAGTAGATGTATTGAGCAAATCAACGATTGGATGAAACAGAATTTTTTCCAATTAAACAAAGAAAAAACAAAGAAATCATTGTTTTTGGAGCCAAGGAAGAACGATTAAAAGTTAGCACCCAGCTGCAAATGGTAATGCTAAAAACAACAAACCAACCCAGAAACTTAGGAGTAGTCATGGACTCAGACCTGAACTTCAACAGCCACATAAAAACAGTCACAAAGTCAGCCTACTATCACCTAAAGAATATATCAAGGATTAAAGGACTTATGTCTCAGCAGGATTTGGAAAAACTTGTCCATGCATTTATTTTCAGCAGGCTCGACTACTGTAACAGTGTCTTTACAGGTCTCCCTAAAATGTCGATCAGACAGCTGCAGTTAATTCAGAATGCTGCTGCTCGAGTCCTCACTAAGACCAAAAAAGTATATCACATTACTCCAGTTCTGAGGTCTTTACACTGGCTTCCTGTCTGTCAAAGAATTGATTTCAAAATACTACTGTTGGTTTACAAAGCACTGAATGGTTTAGGGCCAAAATACATTTCTGATCTTCTGCTTAGCTATGAACCACCCAGACCTCTCAGATCATCTGGGACAGGTCTGCTCTGTGTCCCCAGAGTCAGAACTAAACATGGAGAGGCAGCATTTAGTTTTTATGCACCACATATCTGGAACAAACTCCCAGAAAACTGCAGGTCTGCTGCAACTCTCAGCTCTTTTAAATCTAGACTGAAGACTTTTCTGTTTGCCCGCTGCCTTTCAGTAAACAATACAATTTATTAATTACCTATACTGCACTGTAACTTCTATTCCTGGTTTAATTCCATTTTAAATATTTTATTTGATTGCTTTTAATTTTGTAATTATTTTATCTGAATAATCTAATAATCGTTTTACATCTAAACGTCATTTTATATGTGTTTCTTTCCAATGCTTTTAATGTTTTATGTAAAGCACTTTGAATTACCTTGTTGTTGAAAGGTGCTACACAAATAAACTTGCCTTGCCTTGCCTTGCCTTGCCTTGCCTTGCCTTGCCTTGCCTTGCCTTGCCTTGCCTACAACCCAACATTGATTTCTCTAATTTCAAGTAAAGGGCCTGTCCCACCTGCATGCGATTGCATGCATCTAGCGCGACCAAACGTGGTTGTTTGAGGTGTACGGCCCCGTGGGGCCGGTCCCACTTCGAACCGCGGAGGTGTACGGAGTTGTGCGGGGCTGGTCCCGACATCGCGCGGGGCTCCGAAAATCTTGTACTGTTCGAAAATTCCGCGGGTGCATTGAGGGCGTACGCAACGTCTCGACGGGCATACGCAGCGTCTTGACGTCCTACGCAGAGTCTTGCACGCAGCATCTTGACGGCGTACGCCTAGCGCGTGGCGTTGCGCGATGACGTCACTGCCCGGCGCCGTGCGACGTCCAAATTCAGTCGGCCCGCCTCCTGCCCAGCTGATTGGTGAGTTTGACGTAAATTACGTCACGCGCGAATTTTTGCGAATACTTAGCGCGAACTCAGCGCAAACTCCGCGCAAAATCCGCTTCCGTTTGGTCGCGCTAGACGAATGCAATCGCATGCTGGTGGGACAGGCCCTTAACTCCTGCGTTCCCTCCCCTCTCCTCACTCCCCCCTCCCCCACCATAGTTGACCTACTAGTTGCACCTGGGGGTATATTTATCCCAGGTTGGGAAACGTTGCACTAGCATTTTGTGTCTAGCTTCAGCCGAGTTCTCTAAATCCTCTGCCTAAGACCACAGAGCAATCTAGGCTGACGACCAACCTATCCCTCCGTTTCAATGACAGGAAGAAACATCCTTCCCTCACTGGAGAGTGAGGTAGGAAGGTGGCTTCAGCAACTAACTCTCAGGAAGGGCAATTTCAGTTTCATTTAATGCCACGTACAGTGAAAAGCTTTTGTTGTGTGCTGTGCAGTCAGCAGAAAGTCAATACATGATTACAATCGAGCCATTTACAGTGTGTAGATACATGATAAGGGAATCACGTTTAGTGCAAGGTAAAGCCAGCAAAGTCCGATGATTTAGTTGCTTGAAGGATGTTGACCTTGGAGAGGGAACGCTGTGCTCATCATAATGGGTTTCATACAAATCTGGGTCAATTTCCCTGAAAATGTTAATGGTTCTCAGTAGACTCTTTCCAGCAATTTAGGCATAGTGATAAGACGGATGGAGGGCAGACATTTACCACTGGTTTCGATGAACGTTTGCTAACCAGTGCTGAAAAGGGGTTTGGAGGAAAAGGCAAATGGTGAGAACATGAAGGTGCACATTAACATACCTTGGGAATGCAAGCAAAGAGTTTCACTGTGACTTGCCACATGTGACAATAAACTCTTCATTCAAGTCTTCATTCAAAATGAGAAGAATAGATTAGAGTCTCTTGCCCAGAGTAGGGGAATCGAGAACCAGAGGATATAGGTTTAAGGTGACGGGGAGGGGGGGAAAGATTTAATAGGAACCCGAGGAGTAACATTTTCACACAGAAGGTGGTGAGTGTATGGAACGAACTGCTGGAGGAGGCAGTTGAGGCTGGGACTATCGCAATGTTTAAGAAACATTTGGACAGGTACATGAATAGGACAGGTTAAGTGGGATATGGATCAAACGTGGGCAAGTGGGACTAGTGTGGATGGGACATGTTGATCGGTGTGGGCAAGTTGGGCGATGGGGCCTGTTTCCACACTGTGTGACCATCACAGATGTCATCAGGATCCTGTGATTGATAGATTGTGGGGTTAGTTATTCTCCATGACTTGCTTTTTTGGAAGCTGTGCATGTTCGGCTTGCGATGAGTAATTTGAAACTGACAGTGAAAGTTTTCTTTCCATCTCTGCTCACCCACCACCGGCAGTTCCACCTCAGAGAGTAGCAACACCGCCAGAGTGGGCGAACGTCACATCTCCGAACAGGCGCAGCACGAAGCTCCCTACGCACCAGCTCCCAAGACCGCTGCCCCTGTGGAACAGCCAAACGCAAATTACTCAGGTGAGGGCTCTCCGAAGCGTCGGAGGCCAACTCTCATTAAGCATGAAGGTGAACCGTCAGAGTCTTTCACCCAGGGTAGGTGAATCAAGAGCCAGAAGACTTGAGTTTAAGATGAGGGGGGAACGATTTAATAGGAATCTGAGGGGCAACCTTTTCACTCAGACGATGGTGGGTACAGTATATGGAACGAGCTGCCAGAGGGGGTCGTTGAAGCAAGTACAATAACAAAATTTGAAAAATATTTGTACACATACATGGATAGGAAAGATTTAGGAGGATGTGGGTCAAATGCAGGCAAATGGTACTAGGATGGGGAAACTCAGCGGGTGCAGCAGCATCTATGGAGCGAAGGAAATAGGCAACGTTTCGGCCCGAAACGTTGCCTATTTCCTTCGCTCCATAGATGCTGCTGCACCCGCTGAGTTTCTCCAGCTTTTTTGTGTACCTTCGATTCTCCAACATCTGCAGTTCCTTCTTAAACACTAGGATGGGGAATATTGGTCAGCATGGGTGAGTTGGGCCAAAGGGTCTGTTTCTCTGCTGTATGACTCTAAAAGGCCTGTCCCACTTGGCGATTTTTTTCGGCGACTGCCGGCGTCATATCAGGGTCGCCAAAAGATTTTGAACATTTCAAAACCCCGGGGCATGAAAAAAAATGTTGCGACACTTGAGGAGACTCCGCACATCAATACGTCATCACCGCCATGTTACGCCGCATCACGCCGCGACTTTTACAGTGACCTGTTACGTCAGTCAATGATGCAGACAGCCGACTAAAACATAGCCGTGGGACAGGCCCTTAAGTCTTAATGAGTTTTTTCTCATTACATTTCTGCTCTTATGTAATCTTTGTGACAAAACTCAGTTACGCAGCGATAGAGTTGCTGCCTTACGGCACCAGAGACTTCAATCCTAACTGCGGTTGCTGTCTGTACAGAGTTTGCACGTTCTCCCCGTGACCGCGTGGGTTTTCTCCAGGTGCTCCGGTTTCCTCCCACATTCGAAAGACGTGCAGAATTTTTAGGTTAATTGGCTTCTGTAAATTGCCCCTAGTGTGTAGGATAGAACTAGTGTATGGGGGTCGCTGGTCAGCGATGGGTGGACTCGGTGGGCCTAAGGGCCCGTTTCCACGCTGGATCTCTAAACTGAACTGAACTGAACTGAAGTGGTCTAACTTGGGTGCAGTGTTAGAAATGGGGTGGACAGTGTGCATACAAGATCCCAGAGACAGTGACCAGGTAACCTATCATCTTGATGTTGTTTAGCCCAGGGATAGATATTGGGCAGTTCCCATGGACTAGGGCCTCTGCTCCTCTCTGTAACGGTGCCACAGATTGTTCCACATGGTCTCCGAGAGGACACGCTGGGTCTCGGCTCAACCGAAGACTGCACCATTGCTGCAATGTTGCATTGGGAGCAGCAGCCATCACCTCACACCCAGGCCCCAGAAGCAGTGTGAGCCACTTACCCAGAGACGGAAGTGTCAGACACAGCACTACAGACCGTACAACAAGGTGTGGAGCCAGGGTGGGCAGAGACCTGTCAAACCCCCAGCTACTGAATATCCATGTAGGCAGATAGATGGATAGATAGATAGATAGATAGAGAGATAGAGAGATAGATAGATGGATAGTTAGATAGATAGATATTGAAGAATATATATATATATATATATATATGTATGTATAGAGAGAGAGAGGGAGAGAGAGTTATTTATGTTAAGGGGGAACAAGATAGTAAATCAATATAGATGGAAAGATGTACAGAGGGACTGATAAGTAAATACGGAGGTGAGGAAACTGACGGAGATGAAGCAAACAATGGATGGAACTCATTTTCTTTTGTTGCAAAGCGGACCCTATTTGAGCTGTAATGTTGTTGCCGTGTCAGCCTTTCTGCAAGTGTTTGAAATGTGAAATGCACAACAGTCTGTGTAAATGAGTGTGTGTGGTGTGCATACTGTGTATGGTGCGTGTGTGTGTGAGTGGTGTGTGTGTATGTGGTGTGTGTATGGTGTGGGTTTGTGTGTGTATGTTTGTGTGGGTGTATGGTGCGTGTGTGTGTGTGTGGTGTGTGTGTATGTGTGTATGTGTGGGTGTGTGTGTGTATGTTTGTTTGTGTGGGTGTATGGTGTGGTTGTGTGTGAGCGGTGTGTGTGTGTGGTGTGTGTGTGTGTGTGTGGTGTGTATGTTTGTGTGGGTGTATGGTGTGCGTGTGTGTGGTGTGTGTGTGTGTGTGTGTGTGTGTGTTTGTGTGTGTGTGTGTGTGTGGTTTGTGTGCGCATGGTGTGAGTGTGTGTGTAGTGTGTGTAGTGTAATCCTGCTTACCAGACTTGGGGACCTCGGCATTGAAGGTTCTGCACTCAGCTGGCTCTGTTCCTACCTTTCCAACAGGTTCCACTTCATCTCTCTCCATAACCACACCTCTGCTACAGCCACAGTCACTCAAGGCGTTCCCCAAGGCTCCTTACTCGGCCCCCTCCTCTTCATCATCTACATCCTCCCCCTTGGTCAGATACTCCGCAACTTCAACCTGGACTTCCACTGTTACGCCGATGACACCCAGATCTACCTCGGCACCAAATCCCCCCCACACAACTATCCAACTCCTGGTCAGCTATAAAAAACCTGGATGCAACATAACTTCCTCAAACTCAACAGCGATAAAACAGAATTCCTCCTCATAGGCTCCAAATCACACTCAGCAAAATCAATAACCCCACTCTCACCATCGACGGCACCACTGTCTCCCCATCTCCCCAGGCCCACAACCTTGGCGTGATCTTTGATTCCACCCTCTCCCTTGAGCCTCACATCCGCCATGTCATTAAAACCTCCTTCTTTCACCTCCGCAACATCGCCAAAATCAGACCCTCTCTCACACCTCCCGCTGCTGAAAGACTCATCCATGCCTTCATCTCCTCCCGACTGGACTACTGCAACTCACTTCTCCTTGGCATCAGCTCCACCTACATCAACCGACTCCAACTGGTCCAGAACGCAGCCGCCCGACTCATCGCCCACACCAAATCCTGGCATCACATCACTCAGTCCTCAAACAACTTCACTGGCTTCCCAACTCCCACCAGATCAACAGAGCCTTCTCCAGGGCAGCTCCCAGGCTCTGGAACTCCCTCCCCCAACTGATCCGCAATTCCGTGTCCCTCACCATCTTCCAGTCCCGCCTCAAGACCCATCTCTTCACCTCTGCCTATCCTTAGCCCCACGTCCCCCTCCATTTTCATCTGTGCTTGAATTGCCTCATATTGTGTTTTGAATTGAATTCTGTCTTTACTTTGTGTACTAGTCATGTCTCTACTATTTATTTCATTCCGCTTACATGTTTTTCCTCTACTTGCTAAATTTTTGTAAGGTTGTCCTTGAGACTCTTGAAAGGCGCCCATAAATACAATTTATTATTATTATTATTATTATTAGTGTGTATGTGTGTGTGTTGTGTGTATGTTTGTTTATGTCTGCATTGTGTGTGTGTGCTTGTGTCTGTCCGTTAGTGTGTGAAAGCATGTACATGTGAGTCTGAGTATGTGAATGCCAGTGCATGTGTTTGTGTGAGTGTGTGTGTGAGTGTGTGTGTGAGTGTGAGTGTGAGTGTGAGGCTGTGTAATTCATCAGCCTTGTCTTTTGCTCAGAAGCTGGTGGCTGCTGCCCTCTGGTGTACACAATGGGCACTGTGACGTTGGGCAGCCAAGGAAAGCCCCAGTGATTTATTTGTGGGGCAGGATCACTTAACATCAGCTGCTGGCTGCCTGGTCACGGCAATATTAGTCTGTTTAAAGTAATAGTGTTCTCCGCTCTGGTTTCCCATGGCGTTTTAGGGGACATTATTAAGCATTCAGATACCGAAACTAAT
Organism: Leucoraja erinaceus; assembly: GCF_028641065.1. NCBI lineage: Eukaryota > Metazoa > Chordata > Chondrichthyes > Rajiformes > Rajidae > Leucoraja > Leucoraja erinaceus. The sequence continues at coordinate 10,600,649 of NC_073394.1, forward strand.
AGTATTGTTGTAAATAGTGACGATGACTGTCTAAGGCCACAGCATTTTATACATCAAGAGGCAAGAGTGTTTTATTGGCACATGCCCCAGATAGAACAATGACATTCTTACTTACAGCGGGGCAGGGTGGTTCTACTGCAGTTGTACAGGGTCTTGGTGAGACCACACCTGGAGTATTGTGTACAGTTTTGGTCTCCTAATCTGAGGAAGGACATTCTTGCCATAGAGAGAGTACAGAGAAGGTTCACCTGACTGATTCCAGGGATGTCAGGACTTTCATATGAAGAAAGACTGGATAGACTCGGTTTGTACTCGCTAGAATTTAGAAGATTGAGAGGGGATCTTCTAGAAACTTACAAAATTCTTAAGGGGTTGGACAGGTTAGATGCATGAAGATTGTTCCCGATGTTGGGGAAGTCCAGAACAAGGGGTCACAGTTTAAGGATAAGGGGGAAATCTTTTAGGACCGAGATGAGGAAAACATTTTTCACACAGAGAGTGGTGAATCTCTGGAATTCGCTGCCACAGAAGGTAGTTGAGGCCAGTTCATTGGCTATATTTAAGAGGGAGTTAAATGTGGCCCTTGTGGCTAAAGGGATCAGGGGGTATGGAGAGAAGGCAGGTACAGGATACTGAGTTGGATGATCAGCCATGATGATATTGAATGGCGGTGCAGGCTCGAAGGGCTGAATGGCCTACTCCTGCACCTATTTTCTATGTTTCTATCTTTCTATGTTTTGAATTATTTAGTATTGTAAATACCGGAATAAATGTTTTTTTTTGTTTTTTTAAACGGTGGAACGTCTGGGGTGTTTAGTGTCTCTTCTGATCGTTCCTGCAGGTAGCTCAGTGCCAGCGGTTTATGCTATACCAGCGAACCGCTCTGGATTCCCAAATTACTACATCCCGGCACCCGCGCCGTACCGTAACCATGGCTGGGTCCCCTACATCGGTGAGGGAGAAGGACCAAACCCTTGGGCAGAGAACGTACGTACAGAAGAGCATCATTCATTCTCGCATTTTTATTTTCTTATGGCATGGTGCCATTAGGCAAGGGACGGAGAGAGAGTCCCTGAATAAAGGACGCAATGGTTACTTGAAATTAGAGAAATCGACAGGAACAGCTTACAACACAGTGGTATGAATATTGAACGAAAGACATGCAAAAAGCCACAATGATCCAGGATAGGTGGAGCCCACAATGGTCCATTGTTGGCTGTGGGGAAGGTGCTAACTAGTCATACAGACAGTGAAACTAAGCAGAACAACAGTGAAACCAGCACGACAACTAAGGTGGGGGAGCGACAGTGGGGATACGATGTTAGATAAATCAATCAGGCAGCTTGCAACCCAGTGGTATGAGCCTTGATTTCTCTAACTTCAAACGACCCTTGCATTCCCCCCCTCTCTCTGGGTCCCTCCCCCATCCCAGCCATCGTACTAGTTTCACTGTCGTCCTGTTGGGTTTCACTGTATATCTCGTTATCACCTACCCCACAGCCAACAATGGACCTTTGTGGGCTCCACCTTTCCTCGATCACAGTTACTTTTTGCCTTTCATTCATCCACTTGACCTTTACCTCTCTATATCACCATCTCCATCTCTCGTTTCCATATCCCCTGACTCTCAGTCTGAGGAAGGGTCCCGACCCGAAACGTCACCCATTCCTTTGGGGATGGAGAGAGAGGGAAAGCAAGGGCTATTTGAAGTTAGAGAAGCCAATGTTCATACCGCTGGGACCCAAAACGTCACCCATTCCTTCTCTCCAGAGATGCTGCCTGACCCGCTGAGTTACTCCACCATTTTGTGGCAATCATTGAATCCCCTCTTAAGACACTTCTCTAAAGCTGCCCCTTTGATTAAGGTTTTGGTAACTGTCCTAGCAGCCCACTCCTAGGCAGCTCCTCGGCCCATCAAGTCTACTCCTCTATTCAATCATGGCTGATCTATCTCTCCCTCCTAACCCAATTCTCCTGTCTTCTCCCCATAACCCCTGACACCTCCCGTACTAATCAAGAATCTATCCATCTCTGCCGTAAAAATATCCACTGACTCGGCCTCCACAGCCATCTCTGGCAAAGAATTCCACAGTTTCACCACCCTCTGACTAAAGACATTTCTCCTCATCTCCTTCCTAAAGGAAGGTCCTTTAATTCTGAGGCTGTGACCTGTGGTCCTAGACTCTCCCACTAGGGGAAACATCCTCTCCATATCCACTCTATCCCGGCCTTTCGCTGTTTGGTGAGTTTCAATGTTGTGTTTCTCATTGCGCCTGGGAATTCCCGAGCCGGCTGCCCGCCCCTTTTCCAGGGTAATGTCCACACCCAGGTGGTTTTAGAGAGGGTCCACGAGTGTGCCCTGGAGGATTTCCGGGACCGCTGGCCACCACGAGGGGTAGAATATATCCTTAATAAGGATGGGGAAATAGTTATATTTAATGGTATATTTGAGGGGCCGAATGGCCTACTCCTGCACCTATTGTCTATATTGAAGAATATTTGTTTGATATTGAATATTATGGTGGTGGGTCTTGTTTTGAATTAGATCGTATTGTAGATATTATGGTAAATAATTGAATACATTATTTTTGATTAATAAGGAAACAAAAGGCATTTGTGGTATAAGTGACTCCTTTGCTAACTCTCCAGGTGACGTTGCCGGGCTACGTGGAAGCCTACTCACACGCTCGCTACCCGCACAGCTCCCCTCCTCACCAGTACAGCCAGACCCAGCCGGCCAACCCGCCGCGGCGCCTAGAGCACGCCCGGTCCCCGTCCACCGCCGTCTCGCAACAGAGCCTGGCGGAAACGGAACCGTGCGAGGCTCCCTACAATAACATCTCCACCACTGCCCTGGTGAAGGCCATCAGGGAGGAGGTGGCCAAACTGGCCAAGAAGCAGACGTGCATGTTCGAGTTCCAGGTCTAGGAAGTCTCTCCCAACAAGACCATTCCCAGAAACTGTTCCTTCTGGGGGGCCATCGGGAAGAGCCCATGGATTTCCAACATCTTGGCCAGAGCTAGAACAAAGACTAACATAATTGCTGTATGGATTTGGGCCATTGTTTTAAGCGTGAGGAGCCAGTTCATCGGGTACATTGGTCCATTGGGAGAATCTCCACCAACCCAAGTTGCGTTTCATCCCGGTCCTGTCATTGAAGTATAAAGTTTAACCTGAGACCGCTGCGTTCCTGGAATCTGGGAGGACTCCGATGAATCTTCAGGAGGGTCACGTTTGCGGAAAGCAGATGTGCAAAAGGTCAAAACTAAGTTGAGAAAGGTGACCTTGAGCATGAGAAAGGCAACAAAATGGCAACAAAAAAAAGTCATAACTGTGCCAAACATTTGAACAAACCCATTAGACAGGGAGTTCTGGCAGTTGTAGAACCTCCGTGACTTGTTGCTATCAGGCATATCCTGCAGGAGGCTCATTTGGGAACTCAAACTTCATTGAAGCTAGTGTCACACCTGGACAACTCCATCTGACGTGGCAAGCTAGTGAGACAATTCCTCCCATTTTAATGGAAGCCCAGAGGCTGAAGCATTGCTCCTCTCTATCTGCGATCCCCAGTCAACTTGCAGCTGCGGATGCCAAGGGTGTGCTTGTTACGTGGAGCCGGTGGGAGGCATGGTGTGACGATGGATCACTGGGGCCCATTTGCACAACCACTGGGAGACATGATTCAGGTGGAGAACAATAGCCTCCATTGATACACTGGGTACCTGTCGCAACTTGTAAATCCCGTCGCCTTCCCTTCAACAAACAATGAACTGGTCTTGGAAATGGCACCAAAGTTTGCACTTTACGGGTCAACCATGGCTTAGATGTGAAGTGTTTCATTCATGGCATCCCAGGGCAAAGTTTAAAGGGCAATGCTGAATATCAAAGTTTTCGGGAAGCAGTTGGAACCTAATCCTTTGTGAAAGACTCTGAAGGGTCCAACATGGGCAAAGGGGGCATAGTATACTGAAACGTCATGGGGCAATTGAATGACAGAACAACCTTGATGATGTGAATGACATTCTGCTGTTACTTGATGGGCAAGGTGGCTGAATCTGCCAAGGGGGTGGGAGGGGGTAGGGGGAACTTTTAACATTTCACATGTATTGGGCTCAAAGACTGAAGTCTGAATTGCAGCATTAAAGTTCTCACTGCGAGACTTTGTACAGGAATGTGTTTTATAACATAGACATTTTGTCTGCAAATCCCACTATATGTCAATGCTGGTGAGGATGTTAGGGTGATGTGAAGAATTTGGCTGTTCTGTCCATGATGGTTTTATTCCTGCAGTCAACGTGATTTATGGGGGAGGGGGGGAGGTTAATTGATTGCATTGATCAGTACTGCTGGATTGTATCTCGCAGTGCAGTTTGCTTGAAGTAAAAGCCCTGTCCCCACGGTGCAAGTTCATTCCAAGGACTTGGTGAAATGGTCGCCGAGTCTCCACTTGGTACGGCCAATGTGCAGGGGTTGTTTTAGTGGGTTCCACATTTTGGAAGAATGCAGAGCATTTTGTTTCAATTAAATACTTTCATTATTCCAAGTGAAAGTACAAACTTAATACGAGCCGGGGAAACTGAGGTAGGGCAAGCGCTGAGGAGCTGTTTAACCCAATAATAAGAGATTCCCTTCCATTCATAAGAGATTATTGTGCCACCACATTTGGGCAGCACAGTGCGGTGGTAAAGCGCCAGAGATCTGGGTTCGATTCTGACCTCAGGTGCTGTCTGTGTGGAGTTTGCATGTTCTCCTGGTGACCATGTGGGTTCCCTCCGGGTGCCTTGGTTTCCTCACACATCTTAAAGAGGTGTGTCTTTGTTGGTTAATTGACCTCTGTTAATTACCCTTAGTGTGTATGAAGTGGTTGAGAGAGTGGGATAGCATAAAACTGGGTGTGCATGGGTGATCGATGGTTAACGCGGGCTGAAGGGCCTGTTTCCATGCTGTATCTCTAAAACTAAACTATATTGATGGTTCTCTGGTCTTTACACTGGGAGTTTCCCATTCAGACAACATCACACGTATTTTTTTTTTAATTCATCTGCATTTTTATTTAACTTTGTTTCCATTAATTTATCCAAGAGCATGCAGAAATAAATTACCCATTTCCAAAATCTAAAATCATTGACATTGTACATTATTAACTTTTATATCGAATATTCCAATGATATACAATTTCAATGGTTATCGGTGCTTATACAGAAAAATATATATATTTTTAAGCATTTTCCAATCCTGGCCCCATTAAAAGCAACACTAACATCAAATTATCTTCACACTTTCAATGCTGAAATGCTTGATGCCTTGTAGTCACCAAGAAAAATATACTGATGTAATTCTAAAGCCTAGTATCTTTTACTTCCACAAAGACTTCAATTCATAGTGCAGTTATTTGCAGGCACCCAGTATATTAACTTTTACACCTCTTATCTCTTTGACAGCATGACAGTCAATCCTTAAAACATATATATATATATATATAGATATTAACAGGGAACGTCGGCAAGAACGACATTTGATGTTTGTGGGAATATTGGCTACCTGGTAGCTTAAAGAAATGTTAATTCACAGGACACAAATGTATATGGAATGAGCAGAGTTTATCCCCGATCTTTCACAGCCCCTGTACTAGTTGTTACCAGTCAATCCCATTGATGGGTCTGGAGTTTGGAAGTTTGACACATCCACAATGAAATTCACTGATATTAGGTTTTTCAATTTATCGATTTATTTTGTCAATGGGATTTAAAATATCCAGCTCCCTGGTTGGGATTTGAACCTGCATCTCCTGGCACTAGTCCCGGTGACATAATCTCTGTGCCCCTGACGGCCGAGAGACAGAATGCCAAGAGCCAAGTCCAATATCCATGCACGAGTAACAGCAGAGGACCACACGACTGATGTCTTCTACAGATGTTTCCAGCTCTGTTCAACAGCGACCCCTTATGGCCAGAGCTTGCCTTTGCAGGCACTGCGTTTCATCGCTCCAAACACTGGGCTAAATTTGCCAACTGAAATTTTGATTCCCAAATGAACCGTGTCTGGTGAAAGCACCGTTTAGTTGGGGATCCGAGGATCACAAGGATGCCTGAATTGCTTAGATAATGCATGTGAGGTTTGTGGATGGGTGTGAAATGGATTGAATGGGCAGGCATTTCAATGCACACTCAAAGCTGAACATTATACAAGAACATCATTTGAAACAGATGGATTCAGCCACTGGTACATGTAAATGGAAACAACTATTTCGAGAAAGAGACTAGATGCCTTCTGACAGACATCCATCAACATCTAGAGGCCTTTATCCAACTCAGAGTAACTAAAAGCCATTGCAAAAACATGAGGGGATGAAAACCATGAATCCTTTATCATGCCGGCAGAGCAGAGGATGACTCATTGAAAGAATGAAGGCTTAAACAATCTCCTATCATTTCCCCGAATGTTTTCACATTGACTCTATGTCCGTCAGTAGTCTGGGGCAGGGGTAGAGGAAATGGGGAGAGAGGGAGGTGTCTGTGCTGGATTTAGAATGACCTCCATGGATTGGTACAGAATAGGGGTTCATTAGGTAGCAACTCGTGTTATTCTGCAGGTTCCACACTGCCACCTTCCCTCCCCACCAATGCATCCCACTCCCAAGTGTCTCCATGCATCATCTCTCATCCAGAGGCCCTGGTTTGGGATTGCTATCTCTCCACCGTTATCCTGGGATTCCCTGGAATTGAAGATTAACCCGGAAGGCACCGTCCCAACTTGAGAGAAGCAAGTGGGGGGGATTAAAAAAAAAAAAATGTTTTCCCTAGACGATAAATGAGTTATTAAAAGAACGTTAGGAACAAGATTGAGACAAGGCATGAAAGATGTCAAGAACTAAACTTCCAGCAGAGTTGACAACCCTGGCCTGTAAACTGAACCGGATGAAGGGAGGATAAAGGTAATCCCACCAGCCAAGGTAATCCCCGCTGTTGTAACAATTCCTCGGAGAGTTGTGGAAAAGCCAGTGGCATCAAACACCCAGTGTGATCTAACAATGGGAGCGGTTTAAATGATGTGCAACTCAATCTGGCTTAAGTTGAGTAACTACATTGAAATGTCTTATTTAGTGAATTTTGACAGTCAGTGAGGCGTTTGGTTGCAAATCAGAAAGGAAACCTAGTAATTCAGTCCAACTTAATGTTTTGTATATCAGACCCTACATTAAACATCTTTGATTGCAGTGTGGTTGATTATCCTTGAAGGCGCTAAGATCTCCATTCTCCTGCTCAATGGAAGGACTACCATTTCTTCGCCTTGTCCTTTAAGATCTGCAGCTTCTTCTCCTTGGCTGCCTTGATGTCTTGCATCTTCTCATCTTTCAGCATCTTTAAAAACTTATCTGTTGGAAAGCAGATTTTGTGGTCTTTAGAGCCGAAGGGATTGCAACAGAAGCCTTCAGAGGTGTGGCGGTTTTGCACAGAGTGGGGGCGGGACGGACTCTCGCAAGGAGAGGTTGATGTCGCTGTGTAGAAGGTGGCTTAACGGGGTGAGGCACAGTTGACACGTTAGGGGCGAGGAGATGAGGGGGGATAGGAGGAGGTTTCCGGTGCCATTGGTGGGATTAGTTATAAACCATAGAACAGTACAGCAATGGAACAGGCCATTCGGCCCACAATGTGCCGATCATGATGCCAAAACCAACTCTTATCTTCCTGCACATAAACCATAACCCTCCATTCCCTGTATATCCATGTGATTATTCAAAAGCCTCAGAAATGCCACTATCGTATCATAAGGTCATAAGGAATAGGAGTAGAATTAGGCCATTTGGCCCATCAGGTCCACTCCGTCATTCAATCATGGCTGATCTATCTCTCTCTCCTAACCCCATTCTCCTGCCTTCTCCCCATAACCCTGACACTATATCTGCCTCCACCACCACCCCTAGCAGCATGTACCAGGCACCCACCAATCTCTGTACAAAAACTTGCCCCACACATCTCCTTTAAACTTTGTCTAAAGAAGGGTCTCGACCCGAAACGTCACCCATTTCCTTCTCCCCAGAGATGCTGCCTGTACCGCTGAGTTACTCCGGCTTTGTGTGTCTTTCTTCCTTTAAATGTTTAAGAAGGAACTGCAAATGCTGGAAAATCAAAGGTAGACAAAAGTGCTGGAGAAACTCAGCGGGTGCAGCAGTATCTATGGAGCGAAGGAAATAGGCAACATTTCAGGCAGAAACGTTGCCTATTTCCTTCGCTCCATAGTTGCTGCTGCACCCGCTGAGTTTCTCCAGCACTTTTGTCTACCTTCCTTTAAATGTTGTCCCTCTGATCCATAGCAAAAAGATTTGAGTATAGGAGCAGGGAGGTTCTACTGCAGTTGTACAGGGTCTTGGTGCGACCACACCTGGAGTATTGCGTACAGTTTTGGTCTCCAAATCTGAGGAAGGACATTATTGCCATAGAGGGAGTGCAGAGGAGGTTCACCAGACTGATTCCTGGGATGTCAGGACTTTCATATGAGGAAAGACTGGATAGACTCAGCTTGTACTCGCTAGAATTTAGGAGATTGAGGGGGGATCTTATAGAAACTTACAAAATTCTTAAGGAGTTGGACAGGCTAGATGCAGGAAGATTGTTCCCAATGTTGGGGAAGTCCAGTACAAGGGGTCACAGCTTAAGGATAGAGGGGAAATCCTTTAGGACCGAGATGAGAAAAACATTTTTCACACAGAGAGTGGTGAATCTCTGGAACTCTCTGCCACGGAAGGTAGTTGAGGCCAGTTCATTGGCTATATTTAAGAGGGAGTTAGATGTGGCCCTTTGTGGCTAAAGGGATCAGGAGGTATGGAGAGAAGGCAGGTACGGGATACTGAGTTGGATGATCAGCCATGACCATATTGAATGGCGGTGCAGGCTCGAAGGGCCGAGTGGCCTACTCCTGCACCTATGTTCTATGTTTCCATGTTCTATGATCCATGCCCGCCAGTCTTTAATCCTGAGTAGAAGGCTCTGGCTGTCCACCCTATCTATGCCTCTCGTGATTGTATATACTTCTAACAGTCTCTCAACAACCGGCATTCCAGAGAAAACAATCCAAACCTGTCCAATCTCTCACGGTAGCAAATATCCCCACTAATCCGGGCATCATTCCAGTAAACCTCCTCCGTACTCTTTCTATTTCTTTTATCCTATCTGTGCTGGGGTGAATAGAACTGCACACAATACTCCGAAAGCATCCTCTCCTAAGCTGACTCTTTTCTGACTCTTATATTCAATGCCTCGTTGAATGAAGGCGAGCACACAATAGGCTTTTTCTTTACCACTCTATCTACTTGTGTTGCCATTTTTCAGGAGGTTGTGGACTAGGACCCCAATATCTTCGCCTTATGTTTGGCACGAACATTGTGGGCTGAAGGGCCTGTTCCTGTGCTGTACTTGGACTTGGACTAGGTGAGCTAAACAATCTGCTTTTGAGACGTTTATCGTGTACCTCCATGCAATGTTGGGTATAAACACCTCGGAGCTTAGTTTACTTTAGAGATACAGCGCAGAAACAGTCCCTTCGGCCCACCAAGTCCGTGCCGGCCAGCAATCCCCACACAGTAACACTGTGCCGCACACACTAGGGACAATTTACACAATTTTATCAAAGCCAATTAACCTACAAACGTGTAGGTCTTTGTAAGGTGGGAGGAAACCGGAGCACCTGAAGAAAACCCACACGGGACAAACTGCGTACAGGCAAGCACCCATAGCCAGGATCGAACCCGGGTCTCTGGAGCTGTACGGCAGCAACTCTGCCCCTATGCTGCCCACAAATCTGAAATAAATGTAGAGAAATACTCAGTAGGTCAGACAGCACCCATGGAGCAAGGAACAACTGCCCAGAACCTGCAGGGAAATTCTGGCAACCCCTAGCCATTTACGCTTGGACATGCACATGTTAGACTCTACTGGTAAAATGTTGCCTGCATTAACGTGCATTAGCTATAATGAGAGGTTGGACAAACGGGTTGTTTTCTCTGGAGCAACAGAGATTGAGGGCAAACCTGATGGAAGTATATAAAAGGCTGAGGGTCATAGATAGGATAGGCACAGAACCTTTCTTTCAGGCTGGGAAACCAGGCTCTAAAACCAGAGGACATAGGTTTAAGGTGAGGGGGGAAAGATTATGAGAGATACATTTATACAAAGGTAAGTGGGTGAATGGCTACTGGAGGAGGTAGTTGAGGCAGTATCATTTAATAAACGTACACAAAAATGCTGGAGAAACTCAGCGGGTGCAGCAGCATCTATGGAGCGAAGGAAAAAAGGCAACGTTTCGGGCCAAAACCTTTCTTCAGACTGGGGTTTCGGCCCGAAGCGTTGCCTTTGTCCTTTGCTCCATAGATGCTGCTGCACCCGCTGAGTTTCTCCAGCTTTTTTGTGTACCTTCGATTTTCCAGCATCTGCAGTTCCTTCTTAACCATTTAATAAACATTTGGTGCATGGATAGGATAGGTTTGGAGGGAGATGGACCAAACTCAGGCAGGTGGGGCTTGTGTAGATGTTGGTCTGCGTGGGCATGTTGGGCCGAAGGGCCTGTTTACACACCCTGTGAGTCAATGACTCTATGAAATGTCAAAAGCTGACCTTAATGTGAGAGGGCCAAAGTTTAAAGGCGATCTGGGGGTAAGTTTATTTACACACAGGGGGGTGGGGGTGGAGGGTTTGTAGTGAGCATCAGTTGATAGTCTGTCCTTTGTTGGAGACAGCGAGATCAAGAAAGTGGAGAGAGGTGGTCAGAGATAGTCCAGGTGCATTTGAGGGCAGGGTGGAAGTTAGTGGTGAAGTTAATGAAGTCCTTCGCTTAATAAAGTTCTTCATGGGTGTAGGAGGCATCCTTTACAGTCTTTGGTGTAGAGGAGAAAGAGTCGGGGGATAGGGCCAGTGTATGCCTGGAACAAGGACTATTCGATGTACCCGACATAAAGGCAGGCATAGCTGGGACCCATGCAAGTGCCCACGGCTACATCTTTAATTTGGAGAGACTGAGAGGAGTTGTCGAGGGTAGTTCTCCGACCAGTCTGACTGTCCTCCTGATTAGATTTTACATTCTGTGCCTTGTTGTCGCCTTCCCCTAACTTATTATGATCCATTCAACACTTTCCTTGATCTCATCCATTTTGATCTATCGTTTTCACACCTTACTCTTCCATATCTCTCGTTTCCCTCTCCCCTGACTCTCAGTCTGAAGAAGGGTCTCGACCCGAAACGTCACCCCTTCTTTCCTGAGATGATGCCTGTCCCACTGAGTTACTCCAGCATTTTGTGTCCATTGAGGGTGAGAACAAGTTCTGCTTTGCTACAATCGTTCACTATTAACACTATCCTGCACCTAGTGGAACAGAGACACAACCAATATCCCTCTACTGACACTCTCTTCCATCTAGCATGATGCCGAACTTGATGCCAAGCTAAACCAATCTCCTGTGCCTGATTATATGCTCCATATCCCTCCATTCCCTGCATATCCACGTTTCTGTCTAATAGCCTCATAAACGCCACCATCATATCTACCTCCACCACCACAGTGGTGCAGCAGTAGAGATACTGCCTCACAGCGCCAGAGACCCGGGTTCGATCCTGATTACGGGCGCTGTCTGCACGGAGTTTGCACGTTCTCCCTGTGACTGCGTGAATTTCCCCCGGGATCTCCGGCTTCCTCCCACATTCCACGGATGTGCAGATTTGTAGGTTAATTGGCCTCCGGAAATTCTCCCCAGTATGTAGAATAGAACTAGTGTACAGGTGATCGCTGGTCGGCATGGACTCGGTGGGCCGAAGGGCCTCTTTCCATGCCGTAGCTCTAAAAGTGGAACTAAAACCACCCCTGGCAGTGCGTGCGTTCCAGGTACTCACCGCTCTCTGTGTAAAGAACGTTGTCACACAAATCTCCTTTACCTTTTCCCCCTCCCACATTAATGCTATACCCTCTAGTCTGTGACATCTCCACCATGAGAAAAAATAGTTTCTGATTGTCTACCCTATTCCTCTCATGGGTTATATATTTCAATCAGGGCTCCCCTCAGCTCCGACTATAGCCTCTCCCTATAGCTGATACCCTCTAACTATGGTACACTCTTCTGCACCCTTTCCAAAGTGTTCACATCCTGTGCTGGAGTAACTCAGCGGGTCAGGCAGCGTCTCTGGAGAAAGGGAATAGGTGATGTTTCGAGTCATAGAAAGATAGAAACATAGAAATTAGGTGCAGGAGTAGGCCATTCGGCCCTTCGAGCCTGCACCGCCATTCAATATGATCATGGCTGATCATCCAACTCAGTATCCCGTACCTGCCTTCTCTCCATACCCCCTGATCCCCTTAGCCACAAGGGCCACATCTAACTCCCTCTTAAATATAGCCAATGAACTGGCCTCAACTACCCTCTGTGGCAGAGAGTTCCAGAGATTCACCACTCTCTGTGTGAAAAAAGTTCTTCTCATCTCGGTTTTAAAGGATTTCCCCTTTATCCTTAAGCTGTGACCCCTTGTCCTGGACTTCCCTAACATCGGGAACAATCTTCCTCGAGACCCTTCTTCAGACTTGGACTGAAACATCACCTATTCCTTATCTCCAGAGCCTTGACGAGCTGAGTTACTCCAGCATTTTGTGTCCATCTTCGATGCAAACCTGCGTCTGCAGTTCCTTCCCACCCATCATTCCTGTAACAGGGAACAAGGATCGGCCCCTTTGATCCACAATGTGTTTGCGCCGTTCAAGATGCCAAGGGTGAACTAATCTCATCTGCGTGAAGCTGCCAAGACAAACTGATCTCTGGATCGAGCTGCCAGAGGAGGCGGTGGAAGATACAACCAATACATTTTAGAGGCATTAAGATAGACAAAGGGCATAAAAGGATAAGGACTTAACGTGGGCAAATGGGATCAATGTAGACAAAGTAACCCTTGCATCCTCTCTCACCGTCCCTCCCCCACTGTAGACAACGTACTAGTTTTACTGTTGTCCACGAGTTTCACTGTTTCTATAACTCGTTATCACCTTCCTCACAGCCAACAATGGACCATTGTGGGCTCCACCTTTCTTTGATCACCGTTGCTCGTCTTTCATTCATTTGTCCTCTGCACCTTCCCTATCTCAATTCCTGTTCCCCTGACTCTCAGCCCGAAGAAGGGCCTCGACCCGAAACGTCACCTCGTCTTTTCTCCAGAGATGCTGCCTGACCCGCTGGGTTACTCCGGCTTTTTCGTGTCTATTTTTGGCGTGGACACGCTGGGCCAAAGGGCCACCCCCCACCTCGCCCCCCGTTTTCTCCCCGCTGGGTGACTCTACCATCAGAACTCACATCTCCGCAGGTCGAAGCCATCTCCAGTCAGCGTGAGGAGCTCCATCTCCTTCAGCCTGATGTCCAACTCGCAGATCTCGTCCAGCTCGCTCCAGGCGGAGTCTCCTCCCACCGGCGGGGAGAAGAACTTCAGGGGCTCGTAGGCGTTTTCCGCCAACCCCCGCGGCCACAGGGAAGCCTTGGTGGGCTTGTTCTCCACGATCTCCGGGGCCGGGAAGAGGTTCTTCCAGATGTTGAAGCCGTTGAGAGGGGACGAGTTGCTGTTGGTGTCATAGAGGGAAGGGAAGTACTTGGGCGCCTTCTTGCTCATGGTCTCTGCGTGGCGTGAGGCCACCCTGCTCAGATCTCTGGGCTCCCTCTCTCCGCTCTCCCCATGGGCCTCATTATCCCTCTGCATCACTGCATTCCAACGTGAAGTTATCTTTAAATTAAAAAGATGCACATGGAAACTTTGGAACTCAGCGACGGATCCCTGACTCAGCATTCTGAGGAACAATCGCAACCCCCCTCCCCCCAGCTCTGATTGGCTGCGGGTTCTTGATGCCAACCCCATGCATTGAGTCATAAAGTCACTGCACCCCCAATGGATTTAAACCAAACAAGTTCACAAGCTATAGGAGTACTATTAGGCCATTCAGCCCATTGCATCTACTCCACCATTCAATCATGGCTGATCTCGGCCTCCTAATCCCGTTTTCCTGCCTTCTCCCCATAACTCTTGACACCCGTTATAATTAACAATTTGTCTGACTGTGCCTTAAAAATATCCACTGACTTGGCCTCCACAGCCCTCTGTGGCAATGAGTTCCACAGATTAACTACCCTCTGACTAAAGAAGTTCATAGAAACATAGAAACATAGAAACATAGAAAATAGGTGCAGGAGTAGGCCATTCGGCCCTTCGTGCCTGCACCGCCCTTCAATATGATCATGGCTGATCATCCAACTCAGTATCCCGTACCTGCCTTCTCTCCATAGCCCCTGATCCCTTTAGCCACAAGGGCCACATCTAACTCCCTCTTAAATATAGCCAATGAACTGGCCTCAACTACCTTCTGTGGCAGAGAGTTCCAGAGATTCGCCACTCTCTGTGTGAAAAATGTTTTTCTCATCTCGGTTCTAAAGGATTTCCCCTCTATCCTTAAGCTGTGACCCCTTGTCCTGGACTTCCCCAACATCGGGAACAATCTTCCTGCATCTAGCCTGTCCAACCCCTTAAGAATTTTGTAAGTTTCCATAAGATCTTACAAAATTCTTAAGGGATTCCTCGTCACCTCCTTTCTAAAAGAGCGCCCTTTAATTCTGAGACTATGACCTCTGGTCCTAGACTCCCACCAGTGGAAACATCCTCTTCACATCCACTCCATCTATGCCTTTCACTATTCTGTAAGTTTCAATGAGGTCCCCCCTCAACCTTCTAAACTCCAGCGTGTTATCAGACAGGGAAAGGGAGAAAACTACCCCTCGTTGAGTTTGTACGAGCAACCTCCTATTGGAGAATGGAAGGGTTGGGCAAGGGACAATACTCGGCTTGGCTGGGCTGGGCGCCGCTCCAAGCGGCTGAGCACGGCTGACAGCGGCGGAAGACACCGTGGCCAGGCCGACTCTGCAAATCCTCCAGGACAACAGATCTTCATGTTCCGGTCAAGATCCCTGCGCTTACAACAACTGGGACTTGACATCAAACTGGCGACTCTGCATACTGTCTCAGTATACGACTGCTAAACACTTGTGCTGTATCTGAGATGCTAATCTAATATGTATCAAAGTGCTTGTGTACAATGATGCTTGTACTGAACTGTGTACAAAAATGAATTTCACTGTACCTTGGCACATGTGACAAGTTAAGTGCCACACCGTACAATGCTACCCCTCGAGTTTGTACGTGCAATCTCCTATCGGAGAGGGGAAGGGGTCGGACAAGGGCGAATACTCTTGAGTTTGTATGAGCAGCATCTCATTGGGCTCTGTACCACTGGACCATGGCTGAGTTTGCCTTCATTTTTGACCACCCGGATCCTCAAGAAGGATGCATTAGGTTGGAGGAGGATTCGACCAAGGTACACCGCACTATAGGAATAAGGTGATGTCGCTGGAGAGGGTGGGTCCCATAGCAGAAGCGTCCATGTCGCGGGGCAGGGAAGTATCCTGAGCTAATGCTGCTACCACCATCCTGTACTGCAACACGTGACGGCTCCCACTGATTGTCGCCGGAAGTTTGCGTCCTTTTCAGGACGGATGATGAAAGACGAAACTGGAGAGGGAGCAGAGAAGATTCGCCAAGACGTTTCCTGGGACGAGCCTTTCAGTGAAGAGGCGAGATTGGGTCTGTTTTCTCTTCAGAAGACGGGTTGTGATTGAGATACATAAAACTATGAGTGGTGTAGATAGTGTAGATGGCCAGGAACCTTTATGACATTGCCCCATATTAGAGGTAGCTTAGTTTCATTTAGAGATACAGCGTGGAAACAGGCTCTTCGGCCCACCGAGTCCGCCCCGACCAGCGACCCCCCACATACTAACACTGTCCTACACACACTAAGGACAATTTACATTTATACCAAGCCAATTAACCTACAAACCTGTGCGTCTTTGGAAACCGAAGATCTCTGCGAAAACCCCCGTGGTCACGGGGAGAGCGTACAAACTCCGTACAGACAAGCACCCGTAGTCAGGATCGAACGCTGTAAGCGCTGTAAGGCAGCAACTCTACCGCTGCGCCACTGTGCCGCTCGGTAGATGAAACTAGAGGATACAGATTTAGTGTAAGAGGTGAAACATTTAGAGGGTATCTGAGAGAGACTTTTTTTTTCACCCAGAGAGTACCTGAATTACTGAAGTGAAGTGAGTGGTAGAAGCTGAGTCGCTGTCAACGTTCAACTGATTGAGTAAACTCTGCACCATCCACAGTTATTTGCAAGTCATTATATTTTTAATCAATGGAGATTAATTGCTGATGGGCTGTTTTGTTTGCCTGCTAAAGGGTAATCAAATATTGACTTTCTTTATGCTCTCCCCACAATAAATTGGAATAATCACCCAGCTTTTGGTTAAATGAAGGCTGATGTAGTAAGTTTGGAGGGAGAGGAGAGATAGAGAGAGAGAGACGGACTAATAGAGATACAACAAAAAAGGGAGAGACAGAGACGAAGGGCCAAATGGCCTATTCCTGCAACTATTTTCTATTTTTTTATGTCTGTGTTTCTAGGCTAATCCCATTGGGCTCTAAACTTTTCTGATCCATGTGTTAAAATGTTGTTATTGCACCCACCTCACCCACATCACGTGGCAGCCTGTTCCATACCCCGCCACCCTCTGTGTGCAAACCTTGTGTATAGAAGTTGGGATGTTATGTTACAATTGTACAAGACATTTGTGAGGCCACGTTTGGAGTGTTGTGTTCAGTTTTGGTCACCCTGCTGTGGGAAAGGTACAGCAAAGTTGGAAAGAGTGCAGAGGATGAGGTTGTTGCCAGGACTTGAATCCCAACTTTTCCACTCAGAGGGTGGCGGGTGTATGGAATGTGCTGCCAGGCAACAACATGTGAGTGACATTTGGACAGGTACATAGATAGGAAAAGTTTAGATGCTCATGGGCTAAATGTGGCCGGGTGCGACCAGCATTATCTTGGTCGGCATGGGCAAGTTGGGTTGAAGGGCCTGTTTCCATGCTGTAAGAATCTGTGACTCTACGAATCTATCTTAAACCCATGCCCTCTAATGGTAGACTCTTTTACCCTGGGAAAAAGACTGTGACTATCTGTATACCCCCCCCTCATTATATAAACCCCTATAAAGTCATCTCTCAGCTTCCTATGCTCCAGGGGAAAAAAGTCACAGCCTACCCAGTCTCTCCTTGTAACTCCAGTCTCAGCCCCATTCTGGTGAATCTTTTCGACACCCTCTTCAGCTCAGTCATCTCGTTCGGTTACACCTTCACCGGTGTCTCCATGTCACCGAGCTAAATGGCAGCATTCAACCTGCAGAGAAAGAAAAGTCGATCATTTTGTTAAAACCATGTCTCCCACAAATAGGCAAAAGCCCTTCATTAAAAATACATCTAAAGTTTAGTTTTATTTGTAGTTTAGTTTAGAGATACAGCGCAAAATCAGGCCCTTTGGCCCATCGAGTTCGCACCGACCTGCGATCCCCACATATTAACACTACCCCACACACACCAGGGACAAGTTTACATTCGTACCAAGCCATTTAATCTACAAGGCTGTACGTCTTTGGAGTGTGGGAGGAAACCGAAGATTTCAGAGAAAACCCACGCAGATCAAGGGGAGAACGTGCAGACTCCGTACAGACAGCACCCGTAGTCAGGATCGAACCTGGGTCTCTGGATGCTGCAAGGTTGCAGCTCTACCGCTGCACCACTAGTTAATGGCTACAGTGTGTGAAATGCTATTACACTCATAAAGCCTAAAGCTATACAGCATGGAACCAGGCCCTTCGGCCCATCACGTCCATACTGTGCTATTAACATTGGCCAACATGTGACCAGTAGCACTCTAAACCCATTCCTTTCCATGCATCTGTGCAATTGTCTTTTAAAATGGGGAGAACATGTGAGGAGTGTCTGACTCCAGCAGGTGGCGCCTTTGGACCATCTTGAATTTGTGTCATTATCTGGACTACAATAGTTCCTTCATTCCTCCCCTCTCCCTCCACTCCGTGACCCATTCTCCCTACCTGTGGTTCTCATCCCACTCTTTTCTCATTAATCCCCCAGCTCTGTTGCTAATACATCATGGGGCATCTGGAGGTTACACAAAAAAGCTGGAGAAACTCAGCGGGTGCAGCAGCATCTATGGAGCGAAGGAAAAAGGCAACGTTTCGGGCCGAAACCCTTCTTCAGACTCGAGTCCAGCTTTTGTCCAGCTTTTTTGTGTAACCTTTGATTCTCCAGCATCTGCAGTTCCTTCTTAAACATGGGGCATCTGGATCTGGATGAGAAATTCCCCTCACGTCTTAGAGGCAGCTGTGATTGTATTAATGGGTGTTGAGCAGCCCAGGATTGTGAACGTAGATCATAGGACATAGAACAGTACAGCCCAGGAACAGGCCATTCGGCCCACAATGTCTGTGCGGAACATGATGACAAGTTAAAGTAATCTCCTCCGCATACCACTCAGTCACGGTGGCGCAGCGGTAGAGTTGCTGCCTTATAGCGAATGCAGCACCGGAGACTCGGGTTCGATCCCGACTACGGGTGCTGTCTGTACGGAGTTTGCTTGTTATCCCCGTGACCTGCGTGGGTTTTCTCCGAGATCTTCGGTTTCCTCCCACACTCCAAAGACGTGGAGGGTTGTAGGTTAATTGGCCTGGTAAATGTAAAAACTGTCCCTGGTGGGTGTAGGATAGTGTTAATTTGCGGGGATCGCTGGTCGGCGCGGACCCATTGAGCCTTCTTCTTCTTTCGTGTGGCGTGCACAGCCTAAAGTTGCTGGACAACTTGTTCTATTTGATCTTCTGTTTGTGCACGTCGAGTTGATTGCATTGCATTAGTCGAAACAGGGCGGACCACGTGAAGGTTGCAATCTTCCACCCCACCCGTTGAGTCAAAGGGCCTGTTTCCGTGCTGTATCTCTAAACTATACTAAACTAAACTAAACTAACAAAAGTTAAACTGACCTCCTCTGCCGACATGATCCAACTTATTTCCTTGCTTATCTATGTGCCTGTCCAGAAGCCTCTTAAACCCCACAATTGTATCTGCTTCCACCACCACCCTTTCACTTCCATATATTTAAAAAAATGCCACTCATATCTCCATTCCTCCTCTGACCTCAAAGCTAAGCTCTTTTGACATTTCCACCCTGGGAAAAAGTTCTGACTGTCTACCCTATCTATGCCTCTCATCATTTTACATACTTGTATCAGATTCCCACCCCCCTCCCCCCCCCCTTCTGCACCCTCTCCAAAAGCCTTCACATGCTTCCTGTGATGGGATGACTCACATGTGTATGCAAGACTCCAAATGTGGCCTGCCTAAAAGTTCTATAAAGTTGCAATTCTAAAGTTGCATTTGTGGGCTCAGAACTTTGATTGGGCTGCATTTATTGAAGTATTGAAAGCAGTTCTGGTCGCCCCACTACAGGAAGTATATGCGAGGCTTTAAGGAGGATTACCAGAGGGTACTAGCTATAACGACAGATTGGATAAACTTGTGTAGAAAGGAACTGCAAGGATCATAATTGGTCATTGTGAGCATCAGAGGAGAGTTGATGGGCATGTATAAGAAAGAGTTTAAGAAGGAACTGCAGATGCTGGAAAATCGAAGGTGGACAAAAATGCTGGAGAAACGCAGCGTCTATGGAGTGAAGGAAATAGGCAACGTTTCGGGTCGAAACCCTTCTTCAGACAAACCCTTCTTCAGTATAAGAAAGAATAAGTTGTAGAGCTAAAAGGAAAGAAAGTTTTTCTTTATTTCATATTTCTCTTTCACTCTCTCTCTCTCTCTCTCTCTCTCTTTCTTTCTCTTTCTTCTCTCTTTCTTTCTCTTTCTCTCTCTTTCTCTTCATAGAGATACAGCATGGAAACAAGCCCTTCGGCCGACTTTGTCTGTGCCGACCAAGATGCCCATCAAAGCTGCTCCCATTTGCCCGCTCCTGACCCATATCCCCTATCCGCGTGCCTTTCCAAATGTTTAAAAATATATTATTCACCACCTCTTCCACTCTCTGTATTCTGCGATCTGTTAGTTTTATCCCTGCACCGGGGTTGCCACTAGAGGGAAATCTCTGCCTCTTCTCTGCTCTATCTTCTATTGTAAAGGTTCCCGCACATTGACTGGACCGATGTTCTGAAACAGGGAACACCACACCACCCTCCCACAACCTCCTCTGTACTTTGTGCAATGGATCATAAACCGATGGAATATTTTTACAAGTTGTGCTATCTTATCCATCTATGTATATCATCTTTTTCAAGACCAAACTGTACTAACAAAGGGTGGGGAAATATTGAACATTTATAAGATTATAAAAGGGAGTATAAGATGCCAGGCAATGGTTTCAACAGAGAGTCAGGGGTTAGCACTTGACTTGATGTTAAGTATCCCATTGTTCGACACATCAGTTGATATCCTATCTCAGGTGACACAGTGGTAGAGTTGCTGTCCTTCAGCGCCAGAGATCCGGGTCCGATCCCGACTATGGGTGCTGTCAGTACGGAGTTTGCACGCTCTCCCCGTGACCTGCGTGGGTTTACTCCAGGTGCTCCGGTTTCCCTTCGGCCCACCAAGTCTACGCAGACCAGCGATCCATGGACACTAGCACTATCCTACACACACACGGGGGGGACAATTTACAATTCTTACCGAAGCCAAATAACCTACAGTACAAACCTGTACGTCTTTGGAGTGTGGGAGGAAACCGGAGCACCCGGAGAAAACCCACGGGGTCACAAGGAGAACGTACAAACTCTGTACAGACAGCGCCCGCAGAAAGGACCGAACCCGGATCTCTGGCACTGTGAGGCAGCAACTCTACCGCTGCGCCACCGTGCCGTGCGTGTAGTCACCAGTGACTCTGGGAACACTCCTGATCTCCACGTTTATTTAATTCCTTGAGCTCTCCGACTGCTGTGGTGAAACCCACCTCTCGGATAAAGTCTCGGGCTCCGGTGACTCATGGCTTCACGGCTGAGCTATTGCGCAGCTCGCAAAGATAAGATGGGAGTTGACAAGTTTCTTTCCCTTTCATAAAATATGGACGAGGCCGGCCTTCTCCTCCGCTGGCATTAGGCCTCCTCAACGGGCCTCTCACCAGTGAAGCGTCGTGTCTCTCAGCGTGTGTCTCTCCCCCTCACCTCTCGTCGTTGCACATCTCGTACCTCTTTCAGCTGCACTTTCCCTGTTGACGTAAAACACTGCCCTCTCTGCTCCCTTCTCTTTGCACGACTCACGTACGGCCTTTGATTGCAATCATGCTTTATATTTCCCTGGATAGCGTGCAAAACGATGGTGAGAACAGGTACGATAGTGGCGCTTAAAGAGGCTTTTAGAGAGGCTCATGGATATGCAGGGACTGGAGGGATATGGATCGCATGCGGTTCGAGCTTAATACAACTTGGCACCATGGATGTTGTGGGCCTGAGCTGCACTAGTCTGTGTTCTATGCAGTGCGAGGGCAACAAGGCAAGGGACAGACACCACATAGTCTCAGAGGGATTGCATCTGTGGATTCCATGCTGAGGAACTAGCAATATATTCCAAATCAGGATGGTGTACAGGTGGAGGAGGCAGGTGGAGTGTACTAATGTACATCCTGTGATTTGGTAGATACTTTCACTGTAGCTTCAGTCCGTAACTGCAGCACAGTTGTGGGTGGTGTGCAGTGCATTCACAGTGTGCCCAGTGTAGTGGAGGGGACTAATATAACTTCCTTGAACTGCAGTAGTTACGTAGAACAGTACAGCACAGGAACCGGCCCACAATGACCATGCCGTGCCGAACACGATGCCGGCACATGATCCACACTGCCCACCGTGATCAAAGTCTCTGTGTTGCCACCATTTTGGAACGTGGGAGGAAACCGGATACTATCGTGTACTGCTCCCCCTACGGGCGGCACGGTGACGCAGCGGTAGAGTTGCTGCCTTACAGCGCCAGAGACCCGTGTTCAATCCTGACCATGGACGCTGCCTGTATGGAATTTGTACGCTCTCCCTGTGACCACGTGGGTTTTCTCCGGGTGCTCCGGTTTCCTCCCACACTCCAAAGAGGTGCAGGTTTGTAGGTTAATGGGCTGCTGTAAATTGCCCCTGGTGTGTAGGATAGAGCTAGTGTGCGGGTGATCGGCGGTCAGCATGGACTCAGTGGGCCGAAGGGCCTGTTCCCATGCTGTACCTCTTGGCCAAACACCACCCCTGACAATGTGTCCCAGACACTTATCACCATCTGTGGAAAAAAACTTGGCTCCCATATCCACCTTAAACCTTCCCCTCTCATCTTAAAGCTTTGCCTTCTGGACTTTGACATCTCCACCTTTGGTAAAGGGATCTGACTGCCTCTCCTAATTGTATATCCTCCTATGCTTCTGAAGTCTCCCTTCATTCCCTGGTATTCCAAGTTTGTCCAACCTCTCCATCCAGGTGGGCGGAGGAACGGTTGATGGAATTTAATACAGAGAAGTGTGAGGTGTTACATTTTGGGACGTCGAACAAGGGCAGGACCTACACAGTAAATGGGAGGCCTCTGTGTAGTGTTGTAGAGGAGAGGGATCTAGGAGTACAGGTGCATGATTCCTTGAAGGTCGAGTCGCAGGTAGATAAGGTGGTCAAAAAGGCTTTTGGCACATTGGCCTTCATCAGTCAGAGTATTGAGTATAGAAGTTGGGAGGTCATGTTGCAGTTGTATATGACATTGGTGAGACCGCATTTAGAATATTGTGTTCAGTTCTGGGCATCATGCTATAGGAAAGATATTGTCAAGCTTGACAGGGTTCAGATTAACGAGGATGTTGCCAGGACTAGAGGGTGTGAGCTATAGGGAGAGATTAAGTAGGCTGGGCCTCTATTCCATGGAGCGTAGGAGGATGAGGGGAGATCTTATAGAGGTATACAAAATCATGAGAGGAATAGATCGGGTAGAGTCTGTTACCCAGAGTATGGGGAATCAAGGATCAGAGGACTTAGGTTCAAGGTGAAGGGGAAAAGATTTAATAGGAATCCGAGGTGGCACTTTTTCACACAAAGGGTGGTGGGTGTATGGAACAAGCTGCCAGAGGAGGTAGTTGAGGCTGGGACTATCCCACCGTTTAAGAAACAGTTAGACAGGTACATAGATAGGACAGGCTTGGAGGGTTATGGAC
>NC_073394.1:10628786-10663786 GCF_028641065.1 Leucoraja erinaceus
AATGCAATATAACAATACAATATTTATTACATGTCATTTGGACCTCAGTGAGACTCAAACGAAACTCCGTACAAACAAACAAAGACATACACACAATTCAATTTACAGAAACATCCATCACAGTGAATCTCTTCCTCAATGTGATGGAAGGCAAAGTCTTTTCTCTTCCCTGCACCACTTCTCTCCCGATAGGTGGGCGATGGTAAGTCCCACGGCCATTTTAGGCCTCGCCGGGCGATGTACGGCCTCGCTCCAGGTCTAAATGTCATGACGTTGGAGCCCCCGGCGGGCGCTGGAATGTCCCGCGTCCATTAAAGCCGCGCCTGACTACGGGTGCTGTCTGTACGGAGGTTGTGCGTTTTCCTGCAGGTTTGTAGGTTAATTGCCCCGAATGTGTAGCATAGAACTAGAGTATGGGGATCGCTGGCCGGCACCGACTCAGTGGGCCGAAGGGCCTGTTTCCACGCTGTGTCTCAAAAACTAAAACTAAAAGCTGAAACTAACTAATCTGTTACAGCAGGCTAAGACAGAATGCACACTGGCAAGAGTAACCACATGGGAGTTATGGAGTCATAGTGTTGTCCAGCAATGTAGCGGGCCCTTTGGTTGGGGGCCGTCCCTGTATCTCTGTGCAGGGGCAGGCATACAGGTGCTGCCGATACACCTACTGCCTCTCAACGCCAGAGTCCCAAGTCCGTCTGCGTGGGGTTGCCATGTTCTCCCTGTGACCGCATGTGTGGTCCGGTTTCCTCCCACATCCCATCGACGTGCCGGTTTGCAGGTTAATCGGTCTCTGTAAATTGCCCCCTAGTGTGTAAGGAGTGAATGTGAAAGCAGGACAACACAGAACTAGTGTGAATGGGCCAATGTTAGTCGGCGTGGATCGGTGGGCCGAAGGGCTTGTATCATCTAATCAATTAACTCTCCATGTTGACCAAGTTGACATATCAGGGGAGAAGAGGGAAAGAAAGATCAGCCGTGATTGAAGGGCGGTGTAGACTCAAAGGGGCGAACGAGCTTCCTGAGGAGATAGACGAGGGCACAATTAAAATACAATCGCAGAGCGCTTTTATTGCCTTCCCGTTAGGAACGCAGCCCTCAACGTGGGAGAAGCCAGCTCTCACATACACGAAAAGCTGGAGTAGCTCAGTGGGACAGGCAGCACCTCTGGAGAGAAGGAATGGAGGGCATTTCGGGTCGAGACACTACTTCATACCAGAAATGTCACCTATTCCTTCTCTCTAGAGATGCTGCCTGTTACTCCAGCTTTTTGCGTCTATCTTCGTTTTAAACCAGCATCTGCAGTTCCTTCTCCCACGTACAGCAACTGGGTTTCTTAGCGATCGCGCAGTCAGTCAAGGGAGTGAGGTGTGTATTGTGGAGAGAGCTGCGTTGGCCTCGGGACACTGCGGAAGACTCCCCGCTGCTCCCAGTCCTCCCGCTGCCTTGGCTGAGATGCCTCCTGTGAAAGAAAACACCTCCACAACCATAAACCGTTGGCTTATCTTCCATCACTGTGTGTGTGGGACCCCGGGGCTGAGCGATCGGATGCCAACCCTTCACAGAGAGTGATATCAGACCAGTAGCTCCTTGTCAGGGAAATGATTCAGCACAAAGATGACGCAATGAAGCCCTCCCTCTGAGCTGACCCAGCCACTGTGCATTCCTCAGTCTGCAGTAGCTTATTTAATTAAAAGTTGATTAGTCACAAAATCAAAACAGAAATAAAGTCAGGCGGCAGATTCTTGTGAGGCATATTAATGACTGAAGGTATAAATTCGACATATGCTAAACATTAAACACATTATAGTCATACAGCACAAAATCAGGCCCTTCGGCCCAACTTGCCCATGCCGACCAAGATGCCCCATCTACACTAGACCCACCTGCCCGTGTTTTGGCAAATGTCCCTCAACACCTTTCCTATCCATGTACCTGTCCAAATGTCATTTTAATGTTGCTATAGTAACTGTCTCAACTACCTCCTCTGGCAGCTCGTTCCACATACCCACCTCTTTCTGTGTGAAAAAGTTGCCCCTCAGGCTCCTATTAAATCTTTCCCCTTCTCACCATAAACCTACGTTCCCTGATTCTTGATTCCAAAAAGCCTTTGTGCTTTTACAGTGTCTAATCCCCTCATGATCTAACACACCTCTATAACATCGCCCCTCAGCCTCTGGCACTCCAAAGAATAAAGTCCTACCTTTCCCCATAGGTCAGGCCCTCAGGTCCGGGCAACATCCTCGCAGAAAGTAATATGCACTAGATTATGCACATAATTAAAATAATATATACTAAATCATTTTGAATTGTTCCTCGTTTGCAGGATAGCGCTAGTGTACGGGGCGATCGCTGGCCGGCGCAGTCTCGGTGGTTTCCGTGCTGTATCTCTAAAGTAATTGTCTGAGTCTCTATGGCCTGTGATGTTACTGCAAGCAAGACTTTCATTATACCTGTATCTCACCGTACTGCACAAATTACATTAAACTCCACTTGACTTGAAAAAATGTGCAGTCTATTCACCAAGTGTGCCACTGGTTATATCAAGCTGTCAATTGATGGGACGATTCATTGAATTTTAAAGCGCATTGACAATGAAGTTATTGTCAGCAGGGCTACAAAGAAGAAGTGAAAGGTGCACTTTGCCGTTCTTTGATAACCGATGCTCGAAGATATTTATTTTATTCGCACTGCATTGACGGGGTCTGTTGCATAGAAATTTACCACTCATCGCTTGTGTGAACTGGGGGCTTTGACAACTGTCTGAAACAGTCCCCATGTTGGTTGCGACAAGTGAAACTGGTGGTGAACACCCTGGGATAGACACAAGAAGCTGGAGTAACTCAACTGGTCAGGCAGCATCTCTGGAGAATAGGAATAGGTGACGTTTCGGGACGAGACCCTTCTTCAGACTGAGAGTCAGGGGAGAGGGAAAACAGACATGTGGATGGTGATATGGGGAGATGTAGAACAAATGAATGAAAGATATGCAAAAAATTAATGATGATAAAGGAAACAGGTCATTGTGAGCTAGGTGAAAACGAGTTACAATGCAACTGACGAGGACGACATTGAAACTAGTACAGCGACGAGGGTGGAGGAGGGACGGAGAGAGAGGGGATGCAAGGGTTACTTGAAGTTAGAGACATCAATATTGATGTCCAAGCGAAATATGAGGTGCTGTTCCTTCAATTTGTGTTTGGCCTCACTCTGACAACGGAGAAGGCCCAGGACAGAAAGGTCAGTGTGGGAAGGGGCCATCTGTTTACTGCTGGAAGACTGTGGACTCTTTGACCCTGCATCGTACAAAGCAAATAATCAAAGCAAAGCTATTAACAGAGCAAAACACAAAGTGCTGGAGGAACTCAGCGGGACAGGCAGCATCTGGGGCAGGAAGGGACAGACAGCGCTTCGGGTTGGGACCCTCCTTCAGACTGATTCATTTCCTCCACAGGTGCCACCTGACCCGTTGAGTTCCTCCAGCACTTTGGCGTTTTGCCCAACACTTCAGCACCTGCAGTTTTTTGTGCCGACTCATGACAGAGCAGTGTGCATGTTGAAGCAAGGAACTGCAGATGCTGGTTTACCAAAGAGGACACAAAGTGCTGGAGTAACTCGGTGGGTCAGGCAACATCTGCGGAAGGTAATGGGCAGACGATATTTCAAGTCAGGACATTTCTCCAGACATTGAATCTGGTTTTTTTTCCAGGATCCTTGACTAATCTTCTGGAATTTTTTGAGGATGTAACTATGAAAATGGACAAGGGAGAGCCAGTGGATGTAGTGTGCCTGGACTTTCAGAAAGCATTTGATAAGGTCCCACATAGGGGATTAGTGGACAAAATTAGAACACATGGTGTCAGGGGTAGGGTGACATGGATAGAAAATTGGTTGGCAGACAGGAAACACAGAGTAGGGATTAATGGGTCCCTTTCAGAAAGGCAGGCAGTGACTAATGGGGTACCGCAAGGCTCGGTGCTATGACTGCAACTATTTACAATATACATTAATGATTTAAGTGAAGGGATTAAAAGTAACATCAGCAAATTTGCAGATGATACAAAGGTGGGTTGCAGTGTGAACTGTGAGGTGGATGCTATGAGGATGCAGGGTGACTTGGACAGGTTGGAAGAGTGGGCATATTCATGGCAGATGAATTTTAATGTGGATAAATGTGAGGTTGTCCACTTTGGTAGCAAAAACAGGAAGGCAGATTATTATCTGAATGGTGTCAAGTTGGGAAAAGGGGAAGTACAACAAGATCTGGGGGGTCTTGTTCATCAGTCACTGAAAGTAAGCATGCAGGTACAGCAGTCAGTGAAGAAAGCAAATGGCATGTTGACCTTCATAACACGAGGAGTTGAGTATAGGAGCAAAGAGGTCCTTGTGCAGTTGTACAGGGCCCTAGTGAGACCACACCTGGAGTACTGTGTGCAGTTTTGGTCTCCAAATTTGAGGAAGTACATTCTTGCAATTGGAGGAGTGCAGCATAGGTTCACAAGGTTAATTCCCGGGATGGCGGAACTGTCATATGTTGATAGAATGGAGCGACTGGGCTTGTATACTCTGGAATTTAGAAGGATGAGAGGGGATCTAATTGAAACATATAAGATTATTACGGGTTTAGACATGCTAGAGGCAGGAAAAATGTTCCCGATGTTGGGGTAGTCCGGAACCAGGTGCCACAGTTTAAGAATAAGGGGTAAGCCATTTAGAACAGAGATGAGGAAAAACATTTTCACACAGAGGGTTGTGAATCTGTGGAATTCTCTGCCTCAGATGGCAGTGGAGACCAATTCTCTGGATGCTTTCAAGAGAGTTAAATAGAGCTCTTAAAGATAGCGGAGTCAGGGGATATGGAGAGAAGGTAGGAATGGGATAATGATCGTGGATGATCAGCCACTATCACACGAAGAGCTGAATGGCCTACTCCTGCTCATATTGTCTATTACGGCACCTGCATCTCCACTGAATCATATTGACAAGGGGCAGAGAAAGCCAAGGCTGGATGTTTCCATCCATACAGTTCTGTTCTTCCACAAAAGATGATGTGGAATGCAAAGCATTGATGCTGAATGCGTTGCCAGGACTCGAGTGTCTGAGCTATAGGGAGAGGTAGAGCAGGCTGGGACTCTATTCCATGGAGTGCAGGAGGATGAGGGGTGAACTTATGGAGGTGCACAAATTCATGAGAGGAATAGATCAGGCGGATGCACAGAGTCTCTTGCCCAGTGTAGGTGAACTGAGAACCAGGGGACGTAGGTCTAAGGTGAAGGGGGAAAGGTTTTATAGAACTGGAGGGGTGACTTTTTCAGGCAAAGTGTGGTGTGTGTATGGAATGAGCTGCCAGAGGAGGCAGTTGAAGCAGGGATTATTGCAATGCTTCAGAAACAATTCCACGTGGAGGGATAGGACAGATTTAGAGGGATATGGGCCAAATGTAGGCAGGTGGGACTAGTGTAGGCGGGACATGTTGGTCGGTGTGGGCAAGTTGGGCCGAAGGGCCTGTTTCCACACTGTATCACTCTATGACTATGAGCCTAAGTGCGGATGTAAAATTACGGCCACAAATCCATCGACCCAGCCTTTCACACGTTGACCAAAGAACTTTGCGCAGCACGGTGGCACAGCGCTAGATTTGCTGCCTTACAGCGCCAGAGACCCAGGTTCGATCCTGTCTGTACTGAGTTTGTATGTTCTCCACCTGACCTGCGTGCGCTTTCTCCAAGATCTTTGGTTTCCTCCCGAACTCCAAAGACGTAACGGTTTGCAGGTTCATTGGCTTGGTATAAATGTAAAATTGTCCCTAGTGTGTGTAGGATAGTGTTAATGTGCGGGGATCTCTGGTCGGTTCGGACTCGGTGGGCCAAAGGGCCTGTTTCAACGCTGTATCTTGAAACTAAACTAAACTCAGACGCAATACTGAACAAAGTTATTTGTTCTTCTGCTGATTAGCATTTCAAAGGCACTCCGAGCGCGGACCAATTCGAGTTGAAAAATCACACCGTCATTTCAACAACCTAATTCCACGCCACAGAAGCCATCCACTCTCTGGAACATATTTTCGCACCTGTCAGGCTTTGCTGCTTAATTGGTCTGTGGTGTAAGTAGCGACTCCTGGCTCCAGACCACATGCAGCAACCTGTAATTCTGCCCTCGTACTGTTTGGAGAGTTGGTGGGGTAGAGAGATAAGCAAGGTTTGCCTCGTAGACGGCAGCTGCTGTTGTTACTGAACCAGGGGACGGATTTGATTTAAGGTGTCATTAATACAAATTGATAGCCTAGTTTACAACAAATCCCCTGCATGACAAAACACGGCTCATTTCCTTTGAAGCGAATAGAAACAGCAGAACAAAAACTTGGACGCGGAAGCGGTGGGCTTTTGTTCATTGTCGTGACCGCCACTTTCTTTTCATTCACTCATTCGCTCATTCATTCATTCACTCATTCACTCATTCATCCATTCATTCACTCATTCACTCATTCATTTCATTCACTCATTTCATACATTCACTCACTCACTCATTCACTCATTCACTCATTCATTCATTCACTCATTCACTCATTCACTCATTCACTCATTCACTCATCACTCATTCATTCATTCACTCATTCACTCATTCATTCAATCATACATT
This sequence comes from Leucoraja erinaceus, assembly GCF_028641065.1. Classification (NCBI taxonomy): domain Eukaryota; kingdom Metazoa; phylum Chordata; class Chondrichthyes; order Rajiformes; family Rajidae; genus Leucoraja; species Leucoraja erinaceus. Next base: position 10,635,426 of record NC_073394.1, read on the forward strand.
CACTCATGCACTCATTCACTCATTCACTCATTCACATTCACTCATTCAATTCACTCATTCACTCATTCACTCATTCAAGGCATCGGGGCTTTGCATTTTAACTTAATTGAGAAGGAAGTGGTGAGCTGCCATCTTGAATCCCGACAGCGCTTGAATGATTGATACTTTATTATTGCACGTGACAAGTCACAGTGAAATCTTTGTTTTGCATTCCATGCAGAAAGTATGCAAAGGGTCGCCATGTATAGGGTGCCGACAGAGGGAGGGATTTCCAGGACTTTGACCCGGTGAAGGGATGGCGATGGACTACCAAGCCCTGGTGGTGTGTGGCTGGGAAGGCAACTTCCAAGTGGTGGTGTTCATAGGTGATAAGAGCAGAATTAGACCATTCGGCCCATCAAGTCTACTCCGCCCTTCAATCATGGCTGATCTATCTCTCCCTCTCAACCGCATTCTCCTGCCTTCTCCCCCATAGACCCTGACACCCGTACTAATCAAGAATTGATCCATCGCTGCCTTAAAGATATCCATTGACGTGGCCTCCACAGCCGTCTGTGGCAATGAATTCCACAGATTCTCCATCCTCTGACTTAAGAAATTCCTCCTCATCTCCTTCCTAAAGGAATGTCCATTTTATTCTGAGGCTGTGGCCTCTGGTCCTAGAGTCTCCCACTAGTGGAAACATCCTCTCTACATCTACTCGATGCAAGCCTTCCCCTATGTCTTCCAGCTGGTTGTGGTGGTCAGTTTTAAAATTCACTGTCCAAGTAGTCTTGGTGAGTTGTTGCAGTTCATCCTGTAGATGGTACAAACTGCTGATACTGTGCGGCTGTGGTGGATTGAGTGATTGGTTGTGGGTGGGAGGGGGGTCTGTGAAGCCTACCAAGTAATGAAGAAAAGGTCTTCAGCCTGGAGAATGCCAATATTTTGAGCAAGTCTCGGGATACATGGTGAAGTGTACAGAGGGATTATTGACCATGTATTCCCAAATCTTTCTTAGCTTGCAGCAGCAAACACCTTTATTTCTGGAACTCAGCGGGTCTGAAGTAGGGTCTGGACCCAAACTGTCGCCCATTCTTTTTCTTTCCAGAGATGCTGCCTGTCCCGCTTGGCTACTCCAGCTTTTGTTTTGTCTGCCTTTGGTTTAAACCAGCATTCACAGGCCCTTCCTGCACATTTTGTCTGCTCCACTGCAAGATCTCCTCAAGGTATGTCAGCTTTGATGAAGTTCTCATCCTCTCAACGACGAGAGTTCTGCAACGCCCTCTCTCGCCGCTCCCCCTCTGTGCAACACATCATCGTCTATATCTCTCGTTTCTCTTATCCCTAACCAGTCTGAAGAAGGGTCTCGACCCGACAAGTTACCCATTCCTTCTCTCCAGAGATGCTGCCTGTCCCGTTGAGTTACTCTAGCTTTTGGTTTCTATCTTCGGTTTAAACCGGCATCTGCAGTTCCTTAACCGTGCATCTTTATTTCTGTGACATTAAGTAACAAGTAGGGCTGGCGGGGGAAAGATACAGTGTGAGCAGCAGTCGCAGCTCATCACCGTCTAAAACGAAAGATCTACCGATCAAGAAAACGCGATATAAATGTGTGCTGGGAGGTGCGGAGCTTCTAGAGCGGTGTTGAAGCTGCGCTCTCCCAGGCAAGTGGAGAATATTCCATCCCCCTCTCCTCCCCCACCCCATCCTGGTCATCCTACTTGTTCCACCGTTTGCATCCTAGTATCCCTCTCGTTAGCACATCTTCCCCAGTCAACAACACTCCACTCCACTCTTCCTGAGGTCATTTTGATCTGGTCGTTTCTCACCTCCAGTCCCCCCCCCCTACAACCTCCATCTCCATCTTTCATTCTGAAGAAAAGTTCTGACCCAAAATTACGGGGCTCTGGTTGAAATCTACGAGCCGTCTTTAAATACAGGAGAGGTGCCGGAAGGCTGGAGGGTGGCAAATGTTGTGCCTCGATTCAAGAAGGGCTGCATGGAAAATGCTGGGAACTGTAGGCCAGTGAGCTTGACATCTGTGGTTGGAAAGTTACTAGAAATTTCACTGTACCAATTGGTGCATGTGACAATAAATGTCTCATGAATCTTGAATCTCTTGAGAGTAATGGGGCAGTCCCACTGTACGAGCTAATTCAAGAGTTCTCCCGAGTTTCCCCTAATTCAAACTCGGAGAATTACGGTGATAGCCGCTCGTCGGTACTCGGGGCTCTCGTGGACATTTTTCAACATGTTAAAAATCTTCACGAGTCTTCCCGAGCTTACCGCGTTTCCCGAGTACCTGCCGTTAGCGTTACGAGCCGCTAAGAGACGTCCCCGAGCTCCGACGTACCTGCTACGTACATTCTACAAGCTTACCACGAGTTTGATTTATTTTTAAACTCGGGAGAGCTCTTGAATTAGCTTGAACAGTGGGACAGCCCCTTTAGAAATGAAAAAAACAGATCAGGTACATGGATAGGACAAGTTTGGAGGGATATGTGTGCAAAGTACTTATGATACCGATTCATTATATCCCATAACAAGTACTTTAGTTTGAATACATACCGAGACCATCGAGATGAGTACTACAGGCTCCGAATCGTAAGTTAAAACTAAACCACAACATGCCTGCCCGCATGCACGAGGTTGCGGTGGTTTGGGAAACCTGACATGGATTATGGATCAGGCCATCAGCAGCAAAATCAGACACGGATCAAATCAGCAATACTGTTTGATCTACAATATGGGCCAATGCGGGCAGGTGGGACTAGTGTAGATGGGGCATGTTGGCCGGTGTGGGCAGGTCGGGCTGAAGGGCCTGTTTCAACTCTGTATCACTCTACGCCTCTCTAGTTGCCTGGTGTGAATAGGTAATCTTTCATTGCCCCTGACACGTGGTACACCTCGCTATTAATTGTGTTGGCAGGTCATCTCCTTGGCTGCGTTATCTTGGAGTGGGGAATTTTTTAAATCAGTAACACGGCAGAGGGAAATGTAATTTATTTTTGTGTGAAAGGATTAGTCGTTGCTGGAAGATCAGCGAGTTGTAAAAAAACATCGCCTGAAACCATGGCTGATCTCAGAAGCTGATACACTCTGTAATGTCTTCTGTTTCTGCCCTAGCCTGGGAATTGCCTGCGGTTCTGTATTTTCATCAACACCTGAAGATAATTGAATATAACACCTAAAAGATGAATTGGTTAGAAATAGAAGTCTTTGCACTATTCTAATCGGCCTGAGCATTGGTGGGCTGATTTGTTTAATAACATGATCTGGCTTCCACACCGAGTGTAGCTCACACATTTCTGCCCTGTTCAGTGAAGCTTTTAACCCTGTAATTGTCGCCTTTGACAGGGCTTTCAGTTTCTCAACTTTGAAAGTGCCATTAACGCATCTTCCCATTGTTATCATTCCCACCCATGTTCATTTGTCAAGAGTGTTCATTTATCATGTGCAACGGTTATGAGCAGGAGCAATGAAATTCTTACCATCTGCTGTTTCACGGGCACGTTGAACGCAACAATGTTAGGGTGGCACGGTGGCGTAGCGGTGGAGTTGCTGTCTTCACAGCGCCAGAGACCCGGGTTCGATCCTGACCTCGGGGTTGCTGTCTGTACGGAGTTTGCACGTTCTCCCCGTGATCGCGTGTGTTTTCCCCGGGTCAGCAGCTTCAAGTTCCTCGGTGTGCACATCTCTTGGACATTGCACACGGACACAATAACCATGAGAGCCCGCCAGCGGCTCTTTTTTCCTGAGAAGACTGAGGAAGTTTGGCATGAATGCCAGCATCTTCACAAACTACTACAGATGCACCATCGAGAGCCTGCTGCATCACGGGCTGCATCACAGTCTGGTACGGGAACTGTTCTGCCCACAGCCGCAAATCACTGCAGAGAGTGTTGAAGGCTGCACAGTACATCATTGGCAACTGTCTCCCGGCCATTCAGGACACGTACACGTCTGTAGGTTAATTGGCCTGGTAAAATTGTGAAATTGCCCCTAGTGCGTGTAGGATAGTGTTAGTGTGCGGGGATCGCTGGTGGGCGCGGATACGGTGGGCCGACGGGCCTGTTTCCACGCTGTACCTCTAAACTAAACTAAAGTAAATTAAACTAAACTGAGCAACATACAGTAAAATACAATACATTATAGGCTAGAAACGTAGAAACATAGACTTAGGAACAGGAGTTTCGGCATCGAGCCTGCACCGCCTTCAATATGACTCATAAACCAACTCAGTATCCCGTACCTGCCTTCTCTATTTAGCCACAAGGACCACATTAACTCCCTCTTGTAGCCAATGAACTGGCTACAACTACCCTCTGTCACTTTTATCTTACCACTCTTGTGTGAAAAAAGTTTTTCTCCTCTAATTTTATCCTTTCTAATATCATTGCTGATGTGACCCCCTTGTCCTGTCTTGTCAAACACATCTTCCTGTCTACCTGTCCAACCCCTTAAGAATGTTGTAAGTTTCTATAAGATCCCCTCTCAATCTTCTAAATTCTAGAGAGTAAAACCAAGTCTATCCAGGTTTTCTCCATACTCCAACATCCCAGGAACACGTCCGTGTAGGTCCCCTCTTGGCTTGGTAAAAAAACTGTAAAAATACTCCAGCCACCAAGGCGCTGTTAGTGTTAGAACCTCTCTGCTCCTATCGCAAATGGTTTGCAATGAAAGCTAACATACCATTCGCTTTCTTTACGGCCTGTTTCACCTGCTGTACCTCAATGACTAAATAAACTAAAGTAAATTAAACTAAACTAATCGCCACCATACAGAAAATACAATACATTATCAGTTATACTAAGCAAAATGGACCACAATAGTGCAAAGTACAACACAGCGACAATATTAGTGCAAAATCACTAGTGGCTGAGATATAGTTGTGGTTAGGGTTGTCCAGGGTAGTTCAAGAACCTGATGGTGGATGAGAGTAATTTGCTCTTGAACATGGAGGCAGTAGTTCTCAGGCTCCTATACCCTGTTCCCGATGGGAGCAGTGAGATGAGAGCGTGGCCGGGATGGTGCGGGTCTTTGATGATATCAGCTACTTTGTTGAAGTAATGTTTCCTGTAGATTCCTTCAATGATTCTTGATTAGTACAGGCATCAGTGGTTATGGGAGAAGGCAGGAAAATGGGGTTAGGAAGGAGAGACAGAAAGCGAGTGAGTACATTTTATTTATATAGCACGTTTAAATCAACTCGCGTTGAAACCAAAGTGCTTTACATAAAATAAATAATAAAATTTCCGTACATCCATAGAAAAATTAAAAATAAGAAAAATGACACAACACATTATAGAATTCAACATGAACGTCCGTCCTCCCACAACAGAATCAACATTTTCCACTGTGGGGAAAGGCATAAAAAAGTTAAGTCCTCTTCCTCTGTGAAACACCCGAGGTCGGGGCCTATTTGTGGTCCGATGTTTTCAGGCCCTCTTTGCCTGATCAGCATTATAGAATGGCAGAGTAGACGATGGGCCGAATGGCCTAATTCTACTTCTTGGTTCTTGGTTACTTGGTCCTCCAAAATATTCCAACTGGAATTTAAACTGGAGGTTTACTACTCATGACCTTATGACCCTATGGTGGGAAGGCCAGTGTCTGGGCAGTGTCCACCATTTTCTGCTGCCTCCTTTTTCCTGACCATTCCAAACTCTGAACCAAGGAGGATTTAATATAGTTATGCCCTCGAATCTTTGTCATTTCCACCCTGGGAAAAAGGTTCTGGCTGTCTACCCTATTGATACCTCTCGTCATTTTATATATTTCTATCAGGTCTCCCCTTCAGCCTGTGACGCTCCAGAGAAAACAATCCAAGTTTGTCCATCCTCTTAAGGGTGGCACGGTGGCACAGCACAGTAAAGTTGCCGCCTTTCAGCGCCAGAGGCCAGGATTCGATCCTGGCTGCGGGTGCTGTCTGTACGGAGTTTGTATGTTCACCCCGTGACTGTGTGGGATTTCCACAGGTGCTCTGGTTTTCTCCCACACTCCTCCCACAAAGATGTCCAGGTTCGCAGGTTCATTAGCTTTGGTGAAAAGATTGTAAATTGTCCCTAGGGTGCAGGATAGTGTTAGCGTGCGGGGGTTGCTGGCCAGCGCGGACTTGGTGGGCCAAAGGGCCTGATCCCGCACTGTATCTCTAAACTAAACTAAACTAAACTACACTACTAAACTAAACTAAACTAAACTAAACTAAACTACACTAAACTAAACTAATCTAAACTCTTCTTGTACTAAACTAAACTAAACTCTAATACCTCTAATACCATCGAATTCAGGCAGCATTTCGGTAAATCTAAGATAAACACAAAATACTGGAGTAACTCAACGGGCCAGGTAGCATCCCAGGTGACGTTTTGGGTTGAGATCCTTTTTCAGATTCTTTGGTCTATCTTCAGTGTAAACCAGCATCTGCAGTTCCTTCCAACACATTGTGGTACACCTCCTGCACTCACTTCAAAGCCTCCACATTCTTCCTGTAATGGGGTGTGGGAAATTGTGCACAATATGCCATATTCAGCCTAATTGAAGACCTATACAGCTGCAAACCTGATCCTAGATGGTGTCAGTTAGTAGTTAGTTAGTTTCAGTTAGTTAGTTAGTTTAGTTTATTGTCACATGTACCGAGGTACAGTGAAAAGCTTTTGTTGCGTGCTAACCAGTCAGTGGAAAGACAACACATGAAGAAGGGTCTCGACCCGAAACGTCGCCTTTTCCTTCTCTCCATGGATGCTGCCTCTCCCGCTGAGTTTCTCCAGCAGTTTTTGTCTACCTTCGATTATTCCAGCATCTGCGGTTCTTCCTTAAACATGTTTACAATCGAGCCATTCACAGCGTACAGATACACGATTAAGGGAATAACGTGAATAACATTAAGTGCAAGATAAAGCCAGTAAGGTCCGATCGAAGATGGTCCAAGGGTCTCCAATGAGGTAGGCAGTAGTTCAGGACCACTCTCTAGTTGTGGTAGGATGGTTCAGTTGTCTGATAACAGCTGGGAAGAAACTGTTCCCGGATCTGGAGGTGTGCGTTTTCACACTTCGATAACTTTTGCTCGATGGGAGAGGGGGGAAGAGGGAGCTGTTCCCACACCCAGCTGCGATGCATCCCGGATTAAAATGCTTGGTGATGAGTGTCACATAAACCTAGCACCGGTGAGGCTGCCAGACACGAGGGTTTATTCCCTCCAGAGTGTAGGGGTGAGACTTGCGTCAGTGAATGATTTATGAGGTTTCAGCTGCGTACAGCTGCAGCTCTGGGTAAGGAATGTAAGGAAGGTAGCTAAGAAAGATGATGTGACTGCAACTCATCTGGCATGCACCAGTGCTTTCTCAAGCATGTAAACCAATGCACAGAGTCAAACACAAACTAGCAACTCTCCGGAGATCCTACAAGAGGAACTAGTTCAGAGAGGCAGACTGTGTGAGCAGATGAAAAACTCAGATGATGAATACGAGATGTGCCTAAACGATCTTGACAGTATCTACGCTGAGGGCACTTGTACCTATTAACAAGCCTGTGATTCTGCACACTATTAAAATCAATTCTTTTTAATAACCCAGATGCATCCAGTTACACAAAGCGTTTGCAGCTGGGATGGTTGTAGCGAGCATTTGCATCTTCTCCGACAACACGGATCTGATGAGTTTCCCTCAACATTTCGCTTAGTTGGAGCGTACGGAATCAACCAAAACATAATTACATTCAAAGGGCAAACAAACCGAAAATGTGCTGGATAGTACTTTTGCTGTCTCTTCTGTTTGCTATCCGATTTAATCTTCTCGGACTTAAAGCTGCAGCGTTTGCAGATATATCCTGTAATTAAATGTTTCCTCCGTGCAGTTGAAGGTGAAAGAAGTCATCTCTTCTCAGGCAGCCCCCGAGGGGCCAAGGATGGCTTCATTCCCGGTCTGGTTCTATGGGTTCCCTGGGGAGGCCGATGAGGTACAGACCTGTCCACCGACGGGGCAGGATGTGCCTGTTGGGGTGGGCGAGGGAATGGAGTCATGGTGTCATAGAATCATAGAGTCAGAGTCTTAGATTCATACAGTGAGGAAACAGGCCCTTTGGCCCAACTTGCCCACACCGGCCAACAATGTCCCATCTACACTGCCTGCATTTGGCCCATATCCCTCTAAACCTGCCCTTCCCATAACCTGTCTAATGTTTCTTAGACATTGCGATAGTCCCTGCCTCGATTAGGTACTGATTGGGGTTGATCAGCCATGATCACATTGAATGGCGGTGCTGGCTCGAGGGGCCGAATGGCCTACTCCTTCACCTATTGTCTATTGTCTATTGACTATCCCCTCCAGCAGCTTGTTCCATGCACTCACCGCCCTTTGTGTGAAAAAGTTCACTCTCAGATTCCTATTGAGTCTTTACCCCTTCAGGGTAAACCTGAAGAAAGGTTTCGGCCCAAAACGTTGCCTATTCCCTTCGCTCCATAGATGCAGCCTCACCCGCTGAGTTTCTCCAGCACTTTTATCTACCTTCAATTTAAACCTATGTCCTCTGGTCCTCAATTCCTCTATTCTGGCCAGGAGACTCTATGTGTCTACCCAATCTATTCCTCTTATGATTTTATACACCTCTATAAGATCACCGTTCATCCTCCTGTGAGTATTTTGTGAGATGGTCTATTCAGATAGCTGCTGGCAGAGACTGGTGTAGAGACTAAAGGACATCAGCACCATGCCAATTGCCTTGTCTCCACTTTGACTGGTCCTGTGATTCCCAGAGTTAGTGAGGGTTTAGGTTTATCGTTGTCACATGTACCAAGGTACAGTGAAAAGCTTTTGTTTGCATGTCTTTTGTTCAAATCCCCATGCAGAACTCACGGACATCATTAACTTCACTATCAATTTCCATCCTCACTCAAGTTCACTTGGACCATCTCTGACAACTCCGTCCCCTTTCTTGATTTTGCCGCCTCAATCACAGGAGACAGACTATCGACTGACGTCTCCATTAAACCTACTGACTCCCACAACTGTCTCGACTACACTTCTTCCCGCCCTGGTGTCTGAAGAAGGGTCTCTACCCAAAACGTCACCTATTCCTTCTCTCCAGAGATGCTACCTGACCCGTTCAGTAACTCCAGCTTTTTGTGTCTATATTCAGCTAATATTCTACATGAACACAATCAAGCCAAACACAAGTACAACAGGTAGAGTGAAGTGAAAAATACCAGAGTGAGGACTATAGTATCTCGGCACTACAGTGTCAAGAAGATGAAAGTGAATTTAGTTAGTACAGCAAGAAATAGCGACAGACTGTCAAGCGGAAAATAGACGTCAAACTGGGCGATTGAAGGCCATTCCTCCAAGGAGGGTTTGAGCACATTTCAGAGGTACCGCGCGGAAACAGGCCCTTTGGCCCACCGAGTCCACACCGACCAGCGATCCCTGCACATTAACACAATCCTACACACTTTAGGGACAATTTACACATACACCATGCCAATTAACCTACAAACCTGTACGCCTTTGGAGTGTTGGAGGAAACCGAAGATCTCGGAGAAAACCCACGCAGGTCGCGGGGAGAATGTACATACTCCATACAGACAGCACCCGTAGCCGGGATCGAACCCGGGTCTCCGGCGCTGCAAACACTGTAAGGCAACAACTCTACCGCTGCGCCACCGTGGCCGCCTGAATTTTCATCTCTGAATGCTGGAAGAATACTGGAATGCCGGAATGCTGGCAGCAGAGTGGTGCAGCGGTAGAGTTGCTGCCTTACAGCGCCAGAGACGGTGGTTCGATCCTGACCACGGGTGCTGTCAGTGTGGAATTTGTATGTTCTCCCCGCGAGCTGCGTGGGTTTTCTCCGAGATCTTCAGTTTCCTCCCACACTCCAAAGACGCACAGGTTTGTAGGTTAATTGCCTTAGCACAAATGCAAAATTGTCCCCCAGTGTGTGTAGGATAGTGTTAGTGTGCGGGGATTGCTGGTCGGTGCGGACCAGGTGGGCCGAAGGGCCTGTTTCTGTGCTAACTAAACTAAAATAAAACTCAGTGGGTCAGGCAGCATCTGTGGAGGGTAGGGAGATGCAACGCTTTGGTTTGGGACCCTTCTGCAGACTTGTGTCCCCTGGTTGCATATTCACTTTGGCTCATTAGTATAACCTGGTGTCCAACTCAAATCTCACATCTCTATTATTCTCCTTCATAGAAACAAATATTGAGTGTACGTCGGTTTAATCAGCATCTTTTTGTCATTAAATCTCTTTATGTTGAGCAAGTCCGAGCATCTTCCTTTAACTTCTTTATTTATATTGTGTGGGTTTTTTTTCAACTTCATTTTAAGCTAATCTCTACAAGGTCTGTTGTTGGGGCCTTTTAATTGATGCACGAGACACGTTTGCTGCGTACAAGCTGTTGCACGGACCAGCCGATCGCAAGCAAGTCCTGCATGTGTTTACTTGCCAATCCCACTGCTTGGGCAATGTTCCAGGGACCTATCCATCTGTGATAACAACCACCTCTGAATCCTCACACTAACCTGTCCCATAGCGTGATAGAGAGTGCGTTGCCTAATCACAGTCTTGAAATAACTTGCTCAAATTGGCTACAAACTCAACCACTGTTTAGTTGGTTTAGTTTTAGAGATACAGCGCGGAAACAGACCCATCGGCCCACCGGGTCCGCGCCGACCAGCGATCCCTGCGCATTAACACTATCCTGCACCCACTGGGGACAATTTTTATATTTACTAAGCCAATTAACCTACAAACCCGTAAGTCTTTGGAGTGCGGGAGGAAACCAAAGATCTCGGAGAAAACGCACGCAGGTCACGAGGAGAACGTACAAACTCCGTACAGATAGCACCCGTAGTCGGGATCGCACCTGGGTCTCCGGCGCTGCATTCGCTATATAGCCCCTGTCCCACTTGGGAGACCTAAGCAGCAACCGCTGGTGACCTTGCCCGCCACCCAAGGTTTCCATGAGGTCACCGGAGGTTTTGGTCACTCTCCCTAATGGTCGAAAGTGGTTTCCGCGTGGTCGAGGCGTCATCTAGCTTTGCTGTTATTTTTTAACCATGATTAAAACCGGCCTCGACTAAAAATAGGTCGCCGTTTTAAAAATCGATAATTTTTTAGTCACAGGCCTAGTCAAAGCCGGTTTTCTTCATTGTCGAGGAAGGTTTTCAACATGTGCGCGGGAGGTGGTCGGGGGTTGCAGGTCACCTCAACCTTGATTTTTCTTTGGGTGGCTGGGAAAGGTCACCAAAGGTTGCTGTTTAGGTAAGTGGGACAGGGGCATAAGGCAGCAACTCTACCGCTGCACCACCGTGACCGTTGGCTTTTAGACTTCGTACAGCATGGAAACAGGCCCTTCAGCCCAACTTGTCCATGTTGACCAAGGTGCCGACCTGAGCTTGTCCCACTAGGCCTGTCTTTGGTCCATATCCTTGTAAACTCATCCTAAAGAATGTACCTGTCCAAGTGTATTCTAAATGTTTCTTATTATAGTTGTCTCAATCACATCCACAGGCAGCTCGATCCAGATATCCACCACCCTCTGTGTGAGAATCTTTTGACTTTTCTAAAGTGAATTATACTTTGCACAATCTCATTTGATGTTGGCTGAGAATAATTGTTGCACAAATCCACCAGTACTTTAAATTCTTTATTCTCTGGTCTCTCTGATCTTAGCGGTTTCCTCGTTGTAAACGTTATAAACTGTAAATAGGGGCTCCTGCTGAACTAATTAGGATTAAGATAAACGGTTTCAGCTGCTGTGGCCTTTTTTCTTTCCTTGATTGTTATTTTCTTTATTCTTTTCCTTTTACAGCGAGTTCCCAAACAAAGCTGAGACGCATCACCACAGTCTGCTTTCCATGGTGCACCTGTAGAAGTCTGTAATGGTCATTGGAGACATGCCGACTTTCCTCAGTCTCCTGAGGAAGTAGAGGCGTTGGTGTAGCATCTTGGCTGTAGCTAAGAAGCATAGAAATATAGAAAATAGGTGCAGGAGTAGGCCATTCAGCCCTTTGAGCCAGCACCGCCATTCAATATGATCATGGCTGATCATCCTAAATCCTGCTTTCTGCTTTCTCACCATATCCCTTGATTCCGTTAGCCCTAAGAGCTATGTCTATCTAACTCTCTCTTGAAAACATCCAGTATGGGTGCTTCAATGTGGGTGGCCAATGACAGATCATTGCGGGCAGCATGGTGGCGCAGCGGTAGATTTGCTGCCTTACAGCGCTTACAGCGCCAGAGATCCCGGTTCGATCCCGACTACGGGTGCTTGTCTGTACGGAGTTTGTACGTTCTCCCCGTGACTGCGTGTGTTTTCTCCAAGATCTTCGGTTTCCTCCCACACTCCAAAGACGTGCAGGTTTGCAGGTTAATTGGCTTGGTATAATTGTAAATTCTCCCCAGTGTGTAGGGTGGTGTTCATGTGCGGGGATCGCTGGTCGGCACAGACTCGGTGGGCCGAAGGGCCTGTTTCCACGCTGTATCTCTAAACTAAACGAAACAAATCTGTGGAGGGAATGGACAGACGATGTTTCGGGTGGGGAATCCTCTTCAGACTGATACCATCTATACAGACAACTACCATCTATGCATTGAATTATAAATTACTATATAAATTATCAATATTGCAACAAAAATAAAGCCTATTTGTGCTAAATCAGAACACAGCCAGTTGCTAATTGAAATAAATGGAGAAAAAAGAAGAAGAAACATAGACTCTTCCTCAGAGTGGGGGCGTCATGGGGGAGGAAAACTAGAGATATGAAAAGATTCAGAATTAATCAGAGCCGGCACTGTTGATCAAGGAAAGATGGAGCTCACAATGGTCCATTGTTGGCTGCGGAAGAGGTGATAATGATGAGATATATGGATGCAAACAGTGAAACTAGCAGGGCGACTAGGGTGAGGAAGGGTCTCGACCCAAAATGTTACCTATTCCTTCTCTCCAGAGATGCTGCCTGCAAAGGGACTTGGCAGTGCTGGTGCAGGATTCCCAAAAAGTTAATTTGCAAGTCGAATTGGTAGCAAAGAAGGCAAACACAGTGCTAACTTTTATTTCACGAGGGCTAGAATACAAAAACAGAGATGTAATGCTGAGGCCCTATCATGTGCGGGCCAGGCCGCGTATTGTGGAGTATTGTGAGCCCCATAGCTGAGGAACGTTGTGATGGCCCAGGCGAGCGTCCAGAGGAGGTTTACAAGAATGATTCCAGGAATGAGTGGGTTAACTTATGATGGCACTGGGCCTGTATTCGCTGGAGTTTAGAAGAATGAGGGGACACCTCATTGAAACGTACAGAATATTGAAAGGCTTGGATGTAGTGGAAGTGGAGAGGATGTTTCCACTAGTGGGAGAGTCTAGGACTGGAGGTCATAGCCCTTAGAAGTAAATGGCATTCCTTTCGGAAGATGAGAATTTCTTTAGCCAGAGGGTGGCGAATCTGTGGCATTCTTTGCCACAGAAGGCGGTGGAGGTCATGTTAAAGGATGTTTTTAAAGCAGAGATAGATAGATTCTTGATTAGTATGGATGTCAGGAATTATTGGGAAAAAGCGGGAGAATGAGGTTAGGAGAGAGAGATAGATCGACCATGATTGAATGGCGGAGTAGACTTGGCCCAATTCTGCTTCTATTACTTATGACCATATGGTCTGCTGAGTTACTCCAGCATTTTATGTCTTTCTTCAGTGTAAACCAGCATCTGCAGTTCCTTCCTACAAATAAAAATCTGGCAATTCCTCCTGACATTTCCTTTGATTCCCCTCCACTGATTTCTACAGAGACTTACAGCGCCAGAGACCCGGGTGCGTTCCTGACGACGGGTGCCGCCTGTATGGAGTTTGAACATTCTCCCCATGACCTGCGCGGGTTTTCTCTGAGATCTTCGGTTTCCTCCCACACTCCAGAAACGTATAGGTTAGTGTAGGGTAGTGTTAATGTGCGGGCACCGCTGGTCAGTGCGGACTCGGATGGTGTATCTCTAAAACTAAAAAGAAGACCAGTAAGCAGAATCTGTAATGACAAAAGAAGTGTGCAGAAGGAGCTTGCGTGTGATGATCTGCAGCACCAGTTCCATCAACCGAGTTGTGCTTCAAATTTATGCATGCTATTACATGTGCAGAGGATTCAATTAGCTGTATGAGTTTGCTTTTAGATAAAGGACGGAGATTACCATTACTCTCGTCTTGATTCTCAGCATTAAAGAGCGTTTCCCCAATGCAAATCATAGAGTTCTTAATTGCATGTCTTAGCAGCGTAAAAATTGATGATTTATGCAAAGGGATGCGTTGACTTTTCATTAACCATGTGATGACTGCCCTATGACTGCCACTGAATGGTTTAGGGCCAAAATACATTTCTGATCTTCTGCTTAGCTACGAACCACCCAGACCTCTCAGATCGTCTGGGACAGGTCTACTCTGTGTCCCCAGAGTCAGAACTAAACATGGAGAGGCAGCATTTAGTTTTTAGGCACCACATATCTGGAACAAACTCCCAGAAAACTGCAGGTCTGCTGCAACTCTCAGCTCTTTTAAATTTAGACTGAAGACTTTTCTGTTTGCCTGCTGCCTTTCAGTAAACAATACAATTTATTAATTACCTATACTGCACTGTAACTTCTATTCCTGGTTTAATTCTATTTTAAATATTTTACTTGATTGCTTTTAATTTTGTAATTATTTTATCTGAATAATCTAATAATCGTTTTACATCTAAACGTCATTTTATATGTGTTTCTTTCCAATGCTTTTAATGTTTTATATAAAGCACTTTGAATTACCTTGTTGTTGAAAGGTACTATACAAATAAACTTGCCTTGCCTTGCTTTGCCTATGTTTAGTTTCGTTTATAGATACAATGTGGAAACAGGCCCTTCGGCCCACCGAGTCCATGCGGGCCCACGATCCTAGCACACTAACATGATCGTACACACTAGGGACGAGTTACAATTATACCGAGCCAATTAACCTTCAAACCGGAACGTCTTTGGAGCGTGAGAGGAAACTGGAGATCCCGGGGAAACTGTAGATCCCACGCAGTCACAGGGAGAATGTACAACCTCTGTAAAGACAGCATCCGGAGTTGGGATCGAACCTCGGTCTCTGGTGCTTTAAGGCAGCAGCTCCACCGCTGCGCCACCGTGCCGTCACTAATGTGTGAAGAATTAGTTTGGGACTTTTGAAATATGCTTTTGATGGAGGATATTATAGTTATTCAAACGTCGACCCGGAGATCGTTTCGCTGAACACCTCCGCTCAGTGAACCTTGACCTGCACAAACTCCAGGCTGTCAAACACTTCAACTCACCTTCCAGGGGCCACAGTTTGACAATAAGAAGTAAGCCGTTTAGAACGGAGACGAGGAAACACTTTTTCTCACAGAGAGTGGTGAGTCTGTGGAATTCTCTGCCTCAGATTCTCTGGATGCTTCCAAGAGAGAGCTAGATAGGGCTCTTAAAAATAGCAGAGTCAGGGGATATGGGGAGAAGGCAGGAACGGGGTACTGATTGGGGATGATCAGCCATGATCACATTAAATGGCGGTGCTGGCTTGAAGGGCCGAATGGCCTACTGCTGCACCTATTGTCTATTGTCTACTCCACCTCTGACGGAGAAGATCAGGTGGAGAAGGATGAGGTTCGCTGGTCTCTGGCTCCGCCACCCAGACATGCCAGCAAACAGGTTGTGATGTGGGAACCCACCCCTGGAAGACGTGACCCGGGGCGGACAGCCCAGACGACGCTGAAGATGCTGATGGAAGATACATGTGTAGAGACAAAAGAGGAGCTTGCCAGCTGCACGGAGAACAGAGATGTGTGGTGCGTCACCACTGCGTCGCTAATGTTTTCAACGATTTAATAATTAAAAACAATAATAATTATCCTACAAACCTGTACGTCTTTGTAGTGTGATAGGAAACCGGAGTACCTGGGGAAAACGCACAAGGACATGACTCCGTACAGATAGGACCCGTAGTCAGGATCGAACCCGGGTCTCTGGCGCTGTAATTCTCAGTTTAGTTTAGTTTAGTTTAGAGATGCAGTGCGGAAACAGGCCCTTCAGCCCACCGGGTCCGCACCGACCAACGGTCCCCGCACATTAACACATTAGGGTCTATTTACACTTGTACCAAGCCAATTAACCTACAAACGTTTGTAGTGTTGGAGGAAACTGAAGATCTCGGGAAAAACCCACGCGGTCATGGGGAGAACGTACAAACTCCGTACAGACGGCACCCGTGGTCGGGATTCGGCGCTGCAAGCGGTGTAAGGCGGCAACACTACTACTGCGCCACCGTGACGCCCATAATCCCGACCTGACACGTCGACTGTCCATTTCCCTCCGCAGGTGCTGCCTGACCCGCTGAGATCTTCCAGCAGTCAGTTTGTTGCTCCAGATTGCAGCATCCTTTGTTCCCACTCAAGAGATGCTCCGCTGGGAATCTTTGGCTCATCATCATCCATGCTGTGGAATGAGACATGAAATCAGATGGGGGACGACTGGTGAATAGCAGGAAATTAAATACACTTGCGCCGCTTCAGAATTTGCTATGACTAATTTGCCTGCCAATTCGAATATCATTTAGGGGTTCATTTGCATTTCCAACTGGGAGATCGAATGAATCAAATTCATAACGCTGCAGCACCTGGAAGCAGTCTCTTCTTATTTGATTGTTGAGTGCAAATGTTTGCCTTTGGGGAATTTGTGTTTTTCCACTATATCAGGTTGTTCTATGAGAAGACCAAAACTTACTGGCCATCTTTACTGACCCATCAGAATGTGGTGACCGGTAGTCCTCTTCATCTGGTGAAAATCACAGTCATGCAGTAGGGAAACAGGCCCTTTGGCCCAATTCATTCATGCTGACCAAATGTCCCATCTAAGCTAGACCATTTGCCCACGTCTGGCCCACATCACTTTATCCATGTACCCGTCCAAATGTTGTGATTTCAAGTGCGCTCTCGTGATTTTGGCCCGGATTAAAGGAGGTGTCGGACCATCAGTTGCCAGAAAATCGGTGGTGGACCAGTAGCTGAGCGACTGTGCCATGCTGTGGTCGGGGCAATGGGAGGGACACTGTGCTCGAGAACCTTATGTTCCTTGAGAACAAACGTCACGTCAATGAAACCGCACATCCCCTTCATCATTCCCAGTGGTTTTATCTCTGTGTTAATGCTACACCTTGACTGCCTTGCCCAGGGCAATCTATTCCAAGTTAGTCGGTTAATTGAATTGTTGTTGAGGGAATTTGTCCGACTTGTAGCCTCGAACCTTTAAGACTCGGGAAGGAAGCCTCATCGATCAATTTCCATTCTGCACTGTCACAGAATGGTTATGTAATAGAAGAAGGCCATTCTACCCTTCAAATCTGTACTGTCCCTCTGCAAGAGCAGCCCAGTCGGTCCCCCTTGGCCGTGCGCTCCACATACCTCGGTGAATTGTTTTTGATTGATTGATTAAAAGATACAGTATGGAAACAGGCCCTTCGGCCAACCGTGTCCATGCCGACCATCGATCACCCATTCTCACTAGTTCTATGTTGTCTCACTTTCCCTTCCACTCTCTATACATTAGGAGCAATGAACAGAAGTCAAATAACCAACAAACCTGCATGTCCTTGGGGTGTGGGAAGAAACTAGAGCTCCAGGAGGAAACCCACAAGGTCACAGGGAGAACGTGCAAACTCCACACAGACGGCACCGAAGGTCAGGATCAAATCTAGGTCATTCACTCTACAAGCTGCACCACTGTGCCATCCATTGTTTAATTATTACAGACGTATATCCAATCCAATCCCCTTTAAAGGTCACAGCTATAGAAACTCAAACAATTAATGGTATGCCTGACATACCTAGGTTAGACATTAGATGTTAGACATTAGAAATACAGCATGGAAACAGGTCCTTCGGCCCATCCTTGTCTCAGTGTCTCTCTGTGTTAGTCGCTCCGATTATTTTCATCGCTGGCGCACCTGTGCTGTCTGTATGGAGTTTGCACGTTCTCCCCGTGATCTGCGTGAGTTTTCTCCGAGATCTTCGTTTTCCTCCCACAGGTTTGTAGGGTCATTGGCCTGCTATAAATGTAAATTGTCCCTAGTGTGCGTTGGATGGTGTTAGTGTGCGGGGATCGCTGGTCGGCATGGACTCGGTGGGCCGAAGGGCCTGTTTCCGCGCTGTATCTCTAAACTAAAAAAAACACGAAACCTCCGACTTACATCCTAACAATGTATTTTGACATTGCGTTAACTGATTCCTGAGACCACAAGTAAATGTGTCCTTAGCACTGACCCCTTGGCTACACTCCTTCAACTTCTCCCCAATATCAACAGCTTTTGTTTATCCAAACTCACTTTCCTTGCCTGCTCTTCACCTTCCCAAAGCGACGCTCCATTATCCTCAGGCCTTGGAACCCTTTAACAAGTCTGTGACACTCTTGATCGATTGCCTTCCAAAGACTCACACGTAACACATCAGTTCCATTCCCTGCCTCGGCCTCAATTGTTTCTGTTTATATCCATGACATTTTTCAAACTCAATACACTTAAAGTAACTCTGTGGCGGTAGCACATTTTTAACCAATGTATTTAAAAATACTTCCTGAAGAAATGCAGCCTGATCCACTGAGTTTCTCCAGCCTTTTGTCTCTATGCACCCTTAAGCAGAATGGAAGAACACCCTGTTCTTTTTCCTTTACATCTCTTGTTTTAACCAGATGATCCAGTGTGAATTATGGTAAAAAAAAGTCTAAAGCCCCAGCTTGGATATAATGCCAAGCATTCCAAGCATTCTTCAGTCTGAAGAAGGGCTTTGGCCTGAAACGTCACCCATTTCCTTCGCTCCATAGATGCTGCTGCACCCGCTGAGTTTCTCCAGCATTTTTGTGCACATTCCATTAATTTAGTTTAGTTTAGAGATACCGCACAGAAACAGACCATTTTGGCCCACCGAGTCTGCGCCGACCAGCGATCCCCGTACATTAAGGACAATTTCCAATTTTACCGAAGCCAATTAGCCTACAAACCCCAGTTTGTCTTTGAAGCGTGGGAGCTCCCGGAGAAAACCCACGCGGTCACGGGGAGAACGTGCTAACTCCGTACAGACAGCACCTGTAGTCAGGATTTAACCTGGGTCTCTGTTGCTGCAAGGCAGCAACTCAACAGCTGCGCCACCTTGCCGCACTTTTGAGTTTGAATTATTTTGAGTTTCTGCAGCTGTGACTCTGCGCTGGATGTTCTTCCTAGGCTGGATTGGAAGTGCAGTTGGAGAGCAGACCACAATAGCCGGGAGTTAACTTAACATTTAAGCAGGATAAATTTCTACCCAGTCCAATCTAATGGACATCAGTTATCTGGCCAGTTTTAGATTAATGTCACTCATGGAAGGAGATATCCCATTTATTGATGCTGGTACGAAAAAAGAAAATAGTACAGCAGCTTAAAATAAAAGTTTAACCTCGGACATGAGGGCAGGACTTGCAAATATTTATTGATTTTGTGGGGGGAGAGCAGGATGAATATTTATTGCTACAACAATATTGTTTGTCGTATAGTGTCCATGAAATTGAGCAATGCTCCCAATGTTCTGACTCAATCATTTTGTTATAACTCCAGCCTCAAATGGTAGCTGTTATAACACCCATTTATGTTGTTTTTCCTGGTACTTTGGCCTTGCTGCAGTTTCTGAGTGCCTGCCAATTAGTGTTAAATTATGGGTGTTGGAGTAGTGTTTGTTCTCATCCATTGGGAGTTCATCCAGAGAGTTAAATTAATTTTGCATTCGAGGTCTTGCAGCCGGCAGACAAAGCATCGTGACAAGAATCGGAATTGTAGCCTTTGGTTTTATATTTTAGAGAGCGGTCTTCAAAATGGAGGCCATTTCCTGGGTTGAGTTTAAAATGGCTGCCGTGGAATACAAACTGCAGGAAAATAAGGTTCCCAGAAACGCTAGGATGTGGTCTTCATTGCACCAGGAGATAAATGCTTTTGCAATTATCTACGTTAAGGAAGTAAAAGAAAAATGGAGTCAAAAGAGGGAAATCTCAAGTATTATGTGCAGTTCTGGTCACCATATAATAGGAAGGATTTGATTGCTTTGGACAAAATGCAGAGGGGATTCACCAGGAGTAACTCAGCCGGTCAGGCAGCATCTCCGGAGAAAAGGAATAGGTGACTTTTCAGGCCATGACACTTCTTCAGACCCAATGTCACCTATTCCTTCTCTCCAGAGATGCTGCCTGACCCGCTGAGTTACTCCAGCTTTTCGTGTCTATCTTCAGTTTAATCCCAGCTTCTGCAGTTCTTTTTTTACAGGTGCATGGGGCTGTTGCCTAGACTGGAGGAGGTTAGTTATAGAACATAAATGATAGAACAGTACAGTACAGGGCAGGAAAAAACCCTTCAACCCACACTGTCCAAAACGAATGTGATGCCAAGTTAATCTAATCTCTGCCTACACGTGATCCAAATCCCTCCACTGCCTGTATATCCTATTTAATAGCCTCTTAAATGCCCCAAACATTTTTGCCTCCACCACCATCCCTGGCAGTAGGTTAGAGGCACCCACCACTATGTGTAAAATAACCTGTCCCGCACATCTCCTTTAAACTTTGCTCTTCACCCTAAACTTCTAGTGATTTGACATTAGGTTACAATGTAGTCTAAATAAACAGTTTGAATTAAACTCTGACCTTTCCCCTCGACCCCAATAAAGCAGAAATACGGGACAAAGATTCCCAACAGGACAAAAGTGGGAGGCGTCAACAACTCAACTGATAGTTGATTTAAGAAGCAGGTGAAGTAAAATGTTTGAATTAAACTGCCTTTTTCCCCCCAATAAAAGTGATGAAGATTCACAAGAAAATTGCCAAGGAATGGAGCACAGTGATGAATTCTGGGCCTCAAACCAGCCTTAGTTAGATACAGCAGTGTGGGTAGAAGATCAAACCTAGACTGGGCAATGGTTTCGCTGAAAACCTTCTCTCAGTCTGCCTGGGCCTACCTGATCTCCCGGTTGCCAAACACTTTACTTCCCCATCCCATTCCCACACTGCCCTTTCTGTCCTGGACCTCCTCCACTGTCAGAGTGAGGCCAAATACTAATTGGAGGGACAACACCTCATATTTTGCTTGGGCAGCTTACAACCCCAGTGGTATGAATATGGATTTCTCTAACTTCAAGTACACCTTGCATCCCCTCTCTCTTCATCCCTCTCCCACCCATTTAGTTGTACTAGTTTCAAAGTCGTCCTGTTGAGTCTCATTGTCTGTAACTCATTTTCACCCAACTCGCAGCTAACAATGGCCCCTTTCCTTTATCATCGTTACGTTTTTGCATATCTTTCATTTATTTGTTCTATATCTCTCCACATCGCCGTCTATGTCTCTCCTTTCCCTCTCCCTTGACTCTCAGTTTGTTGACTCCTCCGACAATTATGAACAGCTCATTGGAAGATCTTTTAAAAAGGTGATTAAAACAGAACAATGTTTCTGTACGCAAGGACAATGGTTTATAACTCATGTAATGGAGACTTTTGCAATGAAACCATTAAAAGTAGTGAATGTGAGTTCCCATGAAAATTTGAACAACAAGCATAAATCATATCAAAGACTCCAATTTGTCAGTCTTTGTAGTGAGTTCCCAATAGACTGTGTGCCCACATGTTGCAGTTTTAGATTCGTTTCCTTGTCTCTGCTCTTTCTCAAGGGTCTCCTTTCCTTTTGCCAGAGTTCTTTTGCAGCGAACCCACACCATTGAACAAACGAGAGCTGGCAATGTAATTCAGAGTTTGATCCAACACCGTTGCATTTTAAGCTGTGGTTACGGCACGGCAATAGCAGAGCGAAGCAGGTTGATGCAAGGAAAGAGAGTTTCTACCTTCGAGGCACAAGTTCAATTTGCGAACAGAAATCATTTTTCATGATGTGAGCCCTGTTGACAAGGTCGGCATTGATTGCCCATCTCAATTCCCTGGAGAAAGTGATAGCGAACCATTTTCCTAAACTGTTGCAAAGCAAAATATTCCTTTCATCATGCATGAGCTAAACAGGAAAAGCAGCCCATCTCAAAGTAGATATTGCCTGGACTGGAGGGCTTTAGTTATAGAGCATAGATCATAGAACAATAGGGGATCATGACAGAAACTTTCCCGTGGCGATTCCCGGAAACAACGACACGATGCATCGGGCGACCAGTTCTGTCAACATGTTGGACGTAGACAGAAACCAATAGCGAGCTATGTGTCGTCTGACACACGAGCGATCGATAGAACGATACAACACAGGAACAAGCCTTTCAGCCCACAATACCCAAACCTATTCCTCCTGATAGAAATCAATTAAGGATGGTTTAAATTCAAATAAAGAGGTTTATAAGGTTGTCCAAACTAGCAGTACACTTGACGATTGGGAACATTTTAAAACTGGGCAAGAAGAGCCAAGTTTAGTTTTGTTTAGTCTATAGATAGAGACACTTCAGCCCACCTGAGTCCATGTTAACCATCCACATGATGATGAAGCATGGTCCAATGGTACTTTTATTATCATGTGTACCAAGGTACAGTGAAATTCATTTTTGCATACAATTCAGTAAGGTTATTGCCATACAATCACCAGCTAAGTACATACTGTAACGCATAGAAACAGCCTGCAAACAGTCTAGAAACAGAGACAGCAGAGCAACAGAGGTTTAGGAAAGAACTGCAGATGCTGGTTTAAATCGAAGATAGACGCAAAATGCTGGATCCACAGAAAAAGATTTTCCTCATCTCAGTCTTTAGAACACCCTTCAGTCTCTTAAGCTCCAGAGAAAAGAGACCCTGGCTGTCCAGAGTCTCCTTATAACTATAACAATCCAGTAACATCCTCACAAATCCTTTACGCATAAGTTCCAGTCCAATGACATCATTCCTACCTTCCCTTTTTTTGATGAAAGGTGGTGATATGATGGCATGGCGTTATAGTTGCTGCCATAGTGTCTGTGTGGGTTTTCTCCAGTCCCCCCCCCCCCCCACACTCCATAGACGTGCAGCTTTGTAGATCAATTGACTTCTGGAAATTGTTCCTAGTGGTGTGTAAAGAGTTGGCGGTGGTGGCAGACGCTGGACAAAGGGCCGGTAACCAGGGGTCTTACCTTCCGCACCCTCAAGGTTGGCCGTGGGTGGCCCGATGGTTTGTGGGTTGACGGATGCAACAGGCCTTTATGGCCGGCTGCAGCTGGGACTTAGAAAATGGTGCCAAAAACCAGGCTCCTCTTTCCTGTAACCTCTGTTTCTATCGAAGATAGACCCAAAATTCCACAGATCCTGTGAAACTGTGGAATTTTCTGCCACAGAAGGCAGCGGAGGCCAATTAATTGGATTTATTCAAGAAAGACTTAGATATAGTTCTTTGGGCTGACGGATTCAAGGTATATGGAAAGAAAGTAGGAACGGGGTACTGATTTTGGATGATCTGCCATGATCATATTGAATGGCGGTGCTGGCTTGAAAGGCCGAATGGCCTACTCCTGCACCTATTTTCTATGTTTCTATGATCTCATGGGGGTATGTAAAATCATGAGGGGTAGTGTCTTTTCCCCAGGATAGGAGAGTCTAAAACTAGAGGGCTTAGGTCTAACATGAGTGGGGAAAGATTTAAAAGGGCCCTGAGGAACAACATTTTCATACAGAGAATGGATGGGACATGGACTGAGCCACCAGAGAAAGTGGTAGAGGCAGGAACAATCCCAACATCTAAAAGACTATTTGATAACTACACGGGTAGGAGAGGTGTGGAGGGATGTGTGGGGTGGGGTTAGAGGGGAGGGTTGGGGTACAGGCAAGTGGGACTAGGTCAGTTAGGCATCTTGGTTCACACGAATGAGTTGGGCCGAATACAACTATTTCCGTGCCATATAGCTGAGTGACTCTCTAAGCACCAAAGAAAATTAGTTGACCACAAACTCCATCTAAATAAAGTATGCGGGGTAGATCAGAGTTGGAGCTTGGCTTCTGTGAAATGCAATAACGATAAGTGCGTGCATTTTATTCCATTTCCAACATGCAGTGTGATTGTGTTCAGTGGAATGGAGTTTCCTTTGGGAAGTTCATTACTCAGATAACATCACAGCTTTCAACAGAAGTACTTCAATGTAATCCGTCTCTTCCAAGGGCAGAGGTAGCATGACAGTGCATCTGCAGATCATACACTATTCTGATTTCACTGAATATTTTCCACTTCCTTCAATATTGCTGGATCTAAATCACGTAACTCCCTCCATCAGTTAGATATAGCTCTCAGAGCTAAAGGGAATCAAGGGATATGGGGAGAAAGCAGGAATGGGTTACAGATCAGCCATCGTATTGAATGGTGGTGCTGGTTCGAAGTGCCGATTGGCCTACTCCTGGACCTATTTTCTATATTTCTGTGTTTCTATCATGACATCCAGTTGAGATCATCGCTGGTCTTCTTCTCCAAAGCTATTTTCCTCTGTTATTCCCACTATAACTCTTCACTCCCATAACACAGTCCCGGCAACTGGCCGTCCGGCATCTCCTTCAATACAGATAAAAATACGAGAGCACACTTGAAATCCTCCTCCTCCCCCCCCCTGGATATCCCCATGAAAATGTGGCGCCTAGGCAGGGTGAGGCAGCCAATTTCGACCTTATCGGGACTTCCGCGTCGATCGGCGGGTCGAATTTGCCCCCTGCGGCCAGGACCATGGAACTCCGGCCCGGCTGGAGCAGGCAGATCCATTCCCATAGCCGACTTCCGCGACTGAACAGTGGGACGAATTTGCCCCAGCGACCTCCAGCCCGGCTTGAGCCGACTATCGAAGCTGACTTTGCTGACTTTGCGGTATCTCGACTCCCCGGTGGCCGAGGCAGATCATTCCAGTGCTGTTGGTCTCCTCTCAGAGGCCATGACCTCTGTTGCTCCGGCAAATAGGATAATCCAGAAAGGCTCTGGAACCAAGGATGCCGGAAAATCGGTAGTGGACCTGCCCTCAAGAGTCGATAACTACAGAGATTCACCGCATCTCTCAGTGAAGAATCAGTTTCTCATCTCTGTTCTAAGTGGCCTGTCTTTATTCTGAGGCTGTGGCCCCTGGTTCTGGACTCCTCGGCCAGGGCAAACATTCCCCCCACAAGTAGCCTTTGAAGTCCTGTGCAAAATTTCCAAGTTTCACCGAGACTTCACTCATTTTTTTACAGTCCAGAGAACACAAACACAGGCTACCCAATCGCTTCTATGTTATATCCTTTTTCTTAGGAACCATCCTTGTGAATCTTCCCTCAATGACAATCTTTTTTAGAATACAACTGTACACAATACTCTCAACAAGGTGTCATCAAGGCCCTGTGTAATTTCAATGCAACATTCTTCTTTTAGAATGTAGAACATAGAACAGTACAGATCTTCAGTGACTATCTTTAGTGTAAATCTGCAGTTCTTCCTACACATAGAACAATACAGCACAGGAACCGGCCCTTTGGTCCCCAATGTTCGTGCCAAACATGATGCCAAGTTAAACTAATCTCCTTTGCCTGCACGTGACCCATACCTTTTCCTACCCTGAATATCCATATGGCTATCCAAAAGCTGCTTAAATGCCACTATCGTTTTTTTACCTCCACCACTATCCCAGGCAGTGCATTCCAGGCACCCACCACACTCTGTGTAGAAGACTTGCCCCCGTAAATCTACTTTGAACTTCCCACCTCTCACCATAAAGTTCTGCCCGCTAGTCTTTGATATTCCCATTCTGGGAAAAGGTTCTGAATCTATCTAGGCATCTCAGAAGTTTAGATATTTCTATCAGGGTTTCCCTCAACTGACGCTCCAGACAAAACAAATAAAGTTAGATTTGGAAGACATTGGTTAGGCCACATTTGAAGACTTGCCTGAATTTCTGGTTGCCACAATAGAGGAAGGATTTGGAGACTTTGGAATGGAGACAGAGGAGGTTTATCAGAATGATGACTGGATTAGGAGGTGTTATGGGCTTGTCCCACTTAGGCGATTGTTTCGGCCACTGCCGGCGACTGTCATAGTCGTAGCAGGTTGCCGAAAAACCGGAGACTGGATCCCGCTATGACAATGTCTACAACAATGTCTACAACAACCTACCATCTAGTCAAGTTACGTCAAGCTACCGACATCTGCCGACCCAATAGAACATCCACCTACGACCACACCTACGACAATCTACGCCCACCTGCGCCAATCTACACCCACCCACGACAAGCTACGCCAAGGTAAGACAATTCAGTCGCCGGTACCTGTCGCGGTTGACGTAGGTTGACGTAGGTAGTCGCCAATGGAATTCACCGAAGTCAGCACCGGCAACAACCTACATCATCCTGGTGCCAATCTACGACAGCGCCTACGTCAAGAGAAGTCAAGCTACGCTCATTGGCGCCAATCCAACTGCCGCTGAAAAGTTTTGCACATTTCAAAATCCAGCGGCGGCCAGAAAAACGCTACAATTCTTTGGGCGACTGAGGAAACCACTGACGACCATACACACGACACCCCGGCGACCATGTGGTGACAGCCTAGTCGCCTGAAGTTGCCTAAAAAATCGCCTAAGTGGGACAGGCCCATTAGCCACAGGAGGGAGGTAGGAGAGACTTGAATTGTTTTGTCTGCAACACCAGAGGTTGAGGGAAGATCTAATAAATGTATATTACATTAGAATTGCCCTGGTGTGTAGGGAGTGGATGAGAAACTGGGATCATAAGATCATAAGTGATAGCAGCAGAATTAGACCATTCGGCCCATCAAGCCTACTCCACCATTCAATCATGCATGATCTATCTCTCCCTCTCAAACCCCATTTGCCTGCCTTCTCCCCATAACCTCTGTCACCTAACATAGAACTAGTGCGAATGGGTGATTGATGGTCAGAGTGAACAAGGTGGGCCAAAGGGCCTGTGTCCACACTGTGTCTCTAAACTAAAACTAAACAAAACCGAGTTTTGCCCAAGTTATTGAAGGTCATTTTGCTGCTCATTCCCTGCTCCTAAGCAGTTATAGGAGAGACCTGCTGTGACAGAGCACTAGATTTTGTTAGCTGTTTATAGGACTAGATAAATCAGTGTGTTGTCAGTCCTGGACTAAGTGTCTTGGGTTCAATTATGTACTGCACCAGTTCCAAAGATGTCAGAGTCTCACTGAAAGATGTCCTACACTAGGATGTCTACAGGCAAACAGCAGATGGATCGCACTCTGTGGATTGTGGACACTTTCAAATCACTTTCTGGAAAGTTGGGGTCTAGGTAGGGCTGAGAGGTTTAATTTTGTAAAGATTGAAGAAGGTGGAACTGTTTTTAGAACACTAAACTTTCGAACTGGCACATTTCTGACCTTTCACACATCATGTGGGTTGAGTACCCAAGATCTAGTTTGGTTCAGATTAGAGATAGCGCAGAAATAGGCCCTTTGGCCCACTGAGTGCACGCTGACCAGCGATCCTGGTACACTAGCAGTATTCTACACACTAGGGATAATTTACTTTTTGTTTTACCATAGCCAATTAACCTACAATCCTGAACATCTTTGGAGTGTGGGAGGTCACTGGAGCACCCGGAGAAAATCCATGCAGTCAAGATTCAATTTAATTGTCACATACACCAATTAAGGTACAGTGAAATATGAGTTACCATACAGCCATACTAAGTAAAAAAGCAAAAATACACACAGCACAAAAGATAAAGGTTAATATAAACATCCACCACAGTGGAATCAACATTAACAATAGGACATGGCAGTGACATAATAAATACTTGCACCCCAGCATTTCACCATTTCCCCCCCCCCCCCCCACCCTCTACTTTTAGTCTGATGAGGGGTCCCATCTATCCTTTTCCTCCAGAGATGCTGCCTGGCTGCTGAGTTTCTCCAGCACTTTTACATCTCCTACCTCCCTTGCACCTACGTTTTCTGAATTGTTTTCCCACTTAGAAAAGTGTCTACATTTAGTTCAGTTTTAGTTTAGAGATGCAGCGCGAAAACATGCCCTTTGGCCCAGCGAGTTCGCGCTAATCCGTGATCCCCGCACATTAACGCTACACACACGAGGGACAGTTCACAATTAACCAAGCCAATTAACCTACAAACTTGTACTACTTTAGAGTGTGGGGGGGGGGGAAAGTGGAAATCCCAGAGAGAACCCACGCAGGTTTCGGGGAATAACGTACAAACTCCGCGCAGACAAGCACCCGTAGTTGGCATCAAACCCAGGTCTCTGGCGCCATAAGGCAGCAACTCTACCGCTGCGCCACCGTGCCGCCCGTAATTCCTACATCTTTATTCCTCCTACCAAAATGCATGACTCTGCACTTTACTGCGTCAACGACAGAAATGCTTTTGCCCATTGGACCCTGACCTGTATATTTGATACCT